>NW_028239457.1:0-2500 GCF_047967505.1 Dipteris shenzhenensis | reverse complement strand
CTTTCTTCGAGACTTCATGAACCTCGCGTACACCCTAACTCTCATTATAGGAAGAAGCAGTAATGATAGCAATCCCTTTTGCCTTCTCGGATAGAGCCTACGAATCGGGGGGGGGGCTGGTGTGGAAGATCTCGGTCATGGTTGATCTTGGTCGTGATTGATCGCCCCCCCCCCAACCCCAAGATGCATATCGATCGATCACCAATCACTAGTTTCTATTTCTCCTTTTCCGGAAAACATAGTAGAATAGTCACAGGATACTTATAGAGGTATAAGGAATATCTTGGAAAGGAGAAGAAAAAAACTCTTAGGAGACAAGAGAAACGAAGGCAGTTAGCAGTAGAATAATACCAATCATCAATCCGAATGAATAAGAAGATACTCTCCCGCCCATGGAACCCCACGATCCGTATCGATATCAATAATTGCAGGCGGGTGGAGGATCCATAAACTTGAATCCATAAATGGAATGAATGAGTCTACGGGGGGAAAGTATGGATAAGGGGTGAAAAATGAAGAAAAAAGGGGAAAGAGAACGTGAGGGGGAGGGGGGGGGAAGTGGGGGATAGTCGGGATGAAGAAAATGAATCGGAGCTTTGCGAAACGAAAGTAGCAGTTTATGGAAAGGGTGGAATTGGTAAGTCAACAACAAGTTGTAATATATCAATAGCTTTGGCGAGACGCGGAAAACGGGTATTGCAAATTGGATGTGATCCGAAACATGATAGTACTTTCACCCCCACGGGATTCTTGATACCTACCATTATAGACACTTTGCAATCGAAGGATTACCACTATGAAGATGTGTGGCCTGAGGATGTCATTTATAAGGGTTATGGCGGAGTGGATCGTGTTGAAGCAGGGGGACCACCTGCGGGAGCTGGTTGTGGGGGATACGTAGTGGGAGAAACGGTTAAATCATCGAAAGAATCGAATGCTTCTTATGAATATGATACTACTCTATTCGACGTTTTAGGGGACGTAGTCCGTGGAGGTTTTGCCGCTCCATCGAATCATGCGGATTATTGCATTATTATCACGGATAATGGATTCGATGCCCCTTTTGCAGCAAATCGTATTGCTGCGTCGGTTAGGGAGAAGGCACATACCCACCCATTGCGATTAGCAGGTTTGGTGGGGAATCGGACATCTAGGAGAGATCTCATTGATAAACATGTAGAAGCCTGCCCGATGCCTGTGCTGGAAGTGTTGCCTCTCATTGAGGACATTCGGGTCTCGAGGGTGAAGGGGAAAACATTGTTTGAAACGGCTGAATGTCAATCAGATCTCAATTATGTTTGTGATTTCCATCCCAATGTGGCGGATCAGATATTGTCTCGACCAGAAGGGGTTGTGCCAAGGGAAATTCCAGATAGAGAATTATTCAGTCTGCTCTCCGATTTCTATCTGAATCCCGATGGTGGGGGGCAGAGGAATGCCCAGCAAACTCAACAGGATATTCTGCTTGATTTTACGATGATTCGAAACCGAAACTGCAAATTTCTTGTATGTGTACCCTTTCTGAGGAAACCCTTTCACGAAGACTCCCGAAACTCTCACTTTTGAATGTGAAACCGGAAATTATCACACTTCTTGCCCCATTAGTTGTGTGGCTTGGTTATATCAAAAGATCGAAGACAGCTTTTCCCCAGTGGTAGGTACAAAGACTTGTGGTTATTTCTTACAGAACGCTCTTGGAGTTACGATCCTTGCGGAACCTCGTTATGCAATGGCAGAGTCGGAAGAGGGGGACGTCTCGGCCCAATTAAATGATCAAGGGGAATTGGAGAGAATTTGTATCCAAATAAAACGAGATAGAAACCCTAGTGTCATTATTTGGATTGGCACATGTACCACGGAAATAACAAAGACGGACCTAGAAGGCATAGCACCCAAGCTAGAAAACGAACTTGGAGTACCAATTGTAGTTGCGCGGGCCAATGGATCGGATTATGCTTTTACTCAGGGAGAGGATACTGTATCAGCTGCCACGACGCATCGGTGTCCGGAATTTGACATATCTAGACACGAACAGAAACAGGATTTAGTTGGGGGTGTTGACACTGCGACGACGGAAGCGGGGGGGGCTAATCCGGAGGGACGGAAATTAAAGAATCATGCTTCAGTTCTTTTTGGATCTCTAACTTCAACTGTAGCTTCTCAACCGAATCCGGAATCGAAACGTCAATCCATTCAGGTATCGGGGTGGTTACCCTCCCAGAGATATACTGAACTTCCATCATTAGGCAAGGGAGTGTATGTTTGCGGCGTGAATCCCTCTCTGAGCCGTACAGCGACGACTCTGATGCGGCGTCGTAAATGCCAGTTAATTGGAGCACCTTTTCCTATTGGTCCTGATGGGACGCGTGCTTGGATAGAAAAGATTTGTTCCGCCTTTAATATGGAACCTCAGGGTTTGAAGGAGAGGGAGGATGAGATATGGAAGAGTCTGAGAGACTATCTTGAGATAGCAGCTGGTAAATCTATATCTTTTACGGGA
>NW_028239456.1:5000-48785 GCF_047967505.1 Dipteris shenzhenensis | reverse complement strand
TCCATCGGTATAATTTCGGACTCTGCTGTGCGCCTGATTCGACGAAGTAGACACCGCGGATGTCTGCAGATTCATTGAGTCAGTTGATCGGAGCTGGAATCAGATACCTTACCGGAAACAATATGGATTTCGTAGCCAATTTCCGAGTAACTGTCTCGATATATCGAATGTATAAAAACTTCCTTTCTACGTGAGATAAGGAGACTATTATTAGACATTGGGGATAAAAGATAAAAATAACAATATAATGTCATTATAGATACATCTATCTGTGTCATATCTTTCTTACTTGAGGTGATTCCATTACGACAGCGTCCTATTTACCTTCCATTTCTGTACCCCTAGTAGGTTCGGTCTTTCCGGCAATTACAATGATATCTCTGTTTATTTATATAGAACGGGACGAAATTCTACAATTTCTTGTTCTGTACACTATCTCACGGAAATTGTTCCATAGGATCGATCAATTACGACTACTACTCTTGCTTTTGATTCGGTCGGATATATTCTTTCCACATAGCTTCACCGGCGGTTATTTTATTTGAGCACTTGTTTTAGCACTTGGGAATCTTTAACGTCATCTCAATCTATATCTCACTTTCCCCTTATGGATAAGTGAGACGTGGATCGTTCCATCGTTGCTAAGACATATAGATCTTAGCGACCCCCACCTACGCACCAAAACAGTGGAAAATGTTCTAAACTTCTCGGAACAGAATCCCTTCCAAGAATCCTTTTCAAAATGAAGTGATGTCGAAGCATCGGCTGTATCTGTATCTGCATCTATTCGGGGAGGGGGGGGGGGGGTAGGGTAGAGGTGGGACCAATAACAATATAAGCGGCTGATTCATTCCAACAAGGCAATTTCTGGAGGGAGTATTAATGAATCGTCAATCCGAATGGTTTCGAGTAGATTCTCCAAGAGGTTCTCGTAGATTCAGTAATTTGTGTTGGGCCCGTATCCCGGTTCGTGGCGCAATGGGTTTTCCGGCGGTTGGAATCTCTAGTTATATTGTGAAGATTTAATCCCCACACTTCCATCTGGACAGATTGTTTTCATTCCACAAGGTATTGTGATGTGTTTCTATGGTATCGCGGGTCTCTTCCCTGGATTTTATCCGTGGCGTACGATATTTCGGGATGTGGGTAGCGGCTACAATTCATTTTGATAAATGAGAAGGAATCTTCCCCATTTCTCGCTGGGTTTCCCCGGGGGAAACCGTCGTATTTGTATCCAATTTGCAATGAGAGATATACAAGCAGTTAAATTGGAAATTCGAGGAGGTTTCTATCCTCGTCGAGTCCTTTACTTGAAGATGAGGGGTCGGCAAGACATTCCCCTAACCCGGATTGGTGAGGATTCGGCGTCGGGAGAAACAGAAGAAAAAGCTGCTGAACTTGCTCGTTTTTCACGTGTATCAATCGAGGGATTCTAATATTTCGACCGATCCGGAGGTTCCTAGAAGAAGCGAATGAGATGAGGGAAGGAAATTAGGATGGTATAGTGACGATTAGAGAAGGGAATTAGAAAAGAGGATTCGATTACGGGGATTCATCCACTTAGTAATTTACTTCGTGAATTCCCCTCCTCACCATATAAATAATATATGAAATCATACTGTTGGAGACTCCTCCGGTGGTTCTACAATACCCCACGTCGCTCCCCGGATAGAGCTTACGAAGCTAGTAAGCGACTACAATCCGTAAGAGAAGACTCTTCCTATTATCTAGAAACAATATCATCTACGGAAGATTCGTCACAGGCTGCGGTAGCTCATACGGATGCAGAACCTAGTAAATCTCTATCTACTATATATCGGAGTCTTTTAGAATGTAGGATCAGCATATCTGTATCGAAGATTCGGAATAGTCTTAAGTTCTTTATCAGGAGGAAGCAACGCCAGTTGCTCCTGATCGGGAATTATCCTCCTACCTCCCGTGGGAAAGAAATATCGACAGAGGAAAGGTCCCGTGATGCATCTCCATCTCACCCCCCAGTTGCTCTGCCTCTTCAATCAGCGCCTCCACTGGTTCGTCTAGATCCCTGCAGGGTGGGGAGGAAACCAAAACATAATTGGTGATTTATTCGCAAAATCCACCAGGGATAATCCTTTGGCTCCTGCGGGTAAATATGTGTCAAGAGAATCGAGTAAGACGGAACAAATGAATAGGAAATTGGCTCGGATCGAAGCAACTCCAAATGATCCTGATTCCTGGACACGGCACCGTCCCACAACTTCTCCGTCACTCCAAATAAATGATAACTCAAATGATAAATTTTCTGTCCGCAAATCAGTGGATTCCCCAGTAGTACAACGGCTTATGAGTCTATAAGTCTGATGCCACGGTCCATAACTCGTACTTCATCAAGGTTCAACACAGAGTTGACGGGTCAATCGAGTTCATTAGTACTTAACGATTCTGAATTGGCTAAATATCAAGCAGTAGCTCCTATTCAATATATCGGATGTCTATTACTTTCTCCCTTCCGCGATTCCAATTGTCTTGAAGAATTGGTTTCTAGAACCTCGGATCAGAAATTGGTGGAATACCTTCCAGTCACAAATATTTATTAATTCTTTCCGGGAAGAGGTAGCTCTCAAACGACTTCAGGAGATAGAAGGCTTACTCCGGTTGGGTGAAACAATGAGAGGCTCTGTATATACCTAATTACAAGACTACGGCACAGATGTGTATGACAAAACTATTCAATTGGTGGTAATATGTAACGAGGGAAACACCCAGATAATCTCGCACCTAGTAACCGACGTAATTAGCATTGCCACCTCGATCTGCTTGTTCGTAGTAGGTAAAGAAAGACTCGCAGTTTCAAATTCCTGGATTCGGGAGTTATTCTATAGCTTAAATGATACGACGAAAGCGTTCTCTACTCCACCATTAACGGATTTATGTATTGGATTTCACTCCCCCCACGGTTGGGAAATAGTTGTAGATTTCTCTCCTGGAACATCTGGGATTCGCTCACAACAAATATGTAATCTCTTGTTTCGTCTCAACCTTCCCGGTTATTTCAGACACAGTCTCCAAATATCGGATTCCTCGCCATTTGAGTCGTATATCTCCTTCAATCGTAGCGACTTATCACACAATGAATGAATGATAATCACTCCACCGAGTATCTGCCAGTTGCATCCAACGGAGTAGACTCACTTCTCGTAGGAATTGGATTTTATTATCCTCTTCTGGTATTGGGTAGTGGGAGGATAAAATTTGCAATTCCCGCAATCGTCGGGATATCAGAATACTCCAAAAGAGGGGAGTAATATTTTACCTATGATGTCAAGAAACAATCTATTTGTGAGAAACCCTAATACTAATAATCGAACTATGCGAAAGAGAAGTAGTAAGGACTGGATGGCGAAGTGGTTGACCCTGTCATTTCCAATGTTGATCACTCTGGATGGAATGAATCGTCCATCCGTATCAAATGCATATCCGATTTTTGCGCAATAGAATTACGAGGATCCACGAGAAGCAACTGGACGTATTGTATGTGCTAATCGTCACTTGGCTAAGAAACCCGTGGATATTGAGGTTCCGCAATCTGTTCTTCCCAATACTGTGTCCGAAGCAGTTGTTAAGATTCCTTATGATATGTAGATAAAATAAGTACTTGCAAATGGTAAAAAGGGAGGATTGAATGTAGGCGCCGTACCGATCCCACCCGAAGGGTTTGAATTGGCTCCTTCTGATCGTCTTCCAACCGAAGCGAGGGAGAAATTAAGTAAACTTTCGTTCCAGAGCTATCGCCCCGATAGAAAGAACATGATAGTAATAGGTCCGGTTCCGGGTAAGCTATATAGTGAAATCGTATTTCCGATTCTCTCACCGGATCCTGCCGTTGATAAAGAGGTACACTTTTTAAAATACCCCCTATATGTTGGAGGGAATAGGGGAAGGGGACAGATCTATCCCGATGGAAGTAAAAGCAATAATACGGTTTACAACGCTTCGGCGACGGGAAGGATAACTAGAATAACACGTAGGGAGAGGGGGGGTGGATACGAAATCACTACCCAAGAGACATCGGGGGGTCGTGAAGTAGTTGATACTGTACCTCCCGGTCCCGAACTTATCGTTTCGGAGGGTGAATATATTAAAGCTGATTAACCATCGACCAATAACCCTAACGTGGGTGGATTCGGTCAAGCAGAGGCAGAGATTGTACTTCAGGATCCATTACGTGTTCAAGGTCTTCTACTTTTTCTTGCATCGGTTACTCTGGCCCAGATATTCCCAGTGTCAAAGAAGAAGCAGTTCGAGAAAGTCCAATTGGCGGAGATGAATTTCTGAGTCCATACTTTTCGGATGTGAACCATCCGGAAAGGGTTGGTAATTGACTGTAAATCCGACGAGTCAAAGACAAATTCTGGATTTCTACCTCTTCTATACGTCTAAACGAAGCGATAAGTACAACTCTTGTGGTATCATTTGGAGCCGGTTGAGTCCAGTTAGCAGTAAGAATAACTGGAATTCTTCAAAAACATATTCGGTGATGAAACCAAGTTTTCAATAATAGTCTCCCCGACAGGTATCAGAAAATATATCCAATTTTGCTAACTATTTTTTCTATTCCGATATCGGTGGTGGCGGGTGAGCCACCGCCACCGTGTACTCCCCCCAATTTACTATGAGGAAATCGACCTGGAATTGGATTTAAACCTCAGGTCGAGTCCTTCCTTCTTCCTCCCGAGTCCAGAGATTTAATGTGATATGATTCCCCCCATCCCTCGATCTCTCGAAGAATCAGACGAGTGACTCGTGGGTTGGTTTGTTATCAAAAGCATATGCACCCTCCCAATCCCGGTAGGAATCTGTCCCATACTTATCAAATGATTGCAATAATTACCGCCCCTTCATCCAATTGCGATCGATTCTTCGGGAGAGAATCGATCGAATAACCTACTCACCCGAGTACGGTACCAGAATTTGACTCTGCTGAGGCGGAGTAGCATATACAGCTGGGGGGTTGTCGCACCCGGAGCAGTAGAACAGACTCCGGAAGAGGGGGTTGACCCGTTTCCGGACCTATGAACCCCCGGGATCCGGCACATCTTTTCACCTGCGAGTAGGAAGAATTTCCCAATGCTTATTCATTCTCAGAGGGATGATCCCAATCCCGAATAGGCTCCATGAAAGAATATTCCCAGTAGACCTATCACGAGTATACCAGCTACGGTACCTATAAGCCACAGAGGAATCCTTCCAGTGGTATTGGCCATTTGTCCCACCCCCCTCCCTTTTTGATTTCATTATTTAGTCACGACTCGAGACACGAACAGTCACAAATAAATCAGGTCTTAGTTTTTCCCAATTGGGGTTATCAAATCTCTTCAGTTTCTAATTGAAGAAGTAGTTGGAAAATGAGACGGCAAGTACGAAGATCAATAAGAGTCCCCGATAAAGGCTTGTACGATTCAATTCCACACTCTGTTTATTCGGGTTCGGTTGCGTCGTGGATTTATAGCTTATATAGGGATTATCGCTGAATGAATTGCATTGCCGATATAGAGCCTGGAAAAAAAACTGTAGGTACAGCTAGTCCGTGGACGGCTAGCCACCTAACGGTGAAAATCGGATAAGTTCTATCTGGAGTCGTTGGTACCTCCTGAGATCTAGTAAATGCATCAGCTTGTTCCAGCGAATCGAAGCGGCCAGTTACTAAAGGAACTTCTTGTCGGCTCTCCGTAAAATATTCATTTGGGCGGGGACTTCCAGAAACGTCGTAAGCCAAACCTGTACTGACGAATAACCAACCTGCAATAGACGGAGAAGGTATAGTAATGCTATGGATGACCCAGTATCGAATACTAGTAATAATGTCAGCAGAAGGACGTTCTCCCGTATTCCCAGACATGTTCAGCTCCGTATATCCCTGCGGGATTAAGGAGGATTGCTTGCCGAGAGGTGTGAGTACCAGTAGATGGAGAATCTACCGGTATACCTGAGCGATCCCCGTTAAGTTGTCATTATTATACCGAGGGTATACCCGAAACATACTGGATTAGTATAGCTAGCCCCCCCTCGAAGCAGCAATATTCCTCTTATTTCGCCGGATAAATAAACGAGTTGTAAATAAACCGAGCGGAGAAACCGTAATTCCCCCCCTCCCCCCCGAGTATACAAATCTATCAGTATTTTCTCCGCGTTTTAGGAGAACCTATGGAAAGAATATGATTCTTTTTTTTTCCCCGATTGTTCAATTGGAGGTTCCGATGCTTCCGGTGAGTCTCAACGCGCGTGGTTAACCCACCACGTCTAAGTTTCTTTCGAATGACTTCCGTATCAAATCCTGCCATTAGAACTATAGGATTCTCCATCGAGAACTCGGGGGAACCTGGTCATGTAGGGGTATCTGATACATATAATTGAGATATTAATATCCAATCTTGTCTTGTTCCTCTTTCTGGGAAGATTCGATTCCTCCCACTCATTCAGAGGTTGGAGATATTTCGATGAACTGTCGATCCCATTCCCAGCTTCTGAAACGCGATCTTCTCGTCGGATAAACTGCTCTCATATGTCTACCAAGCTTCGAATCCCCTTTCGATAGTTCCGAGTAACCAATTATTTTTCTACTAACCTATCTGCTAAATCAATTTGGTACTTAAATCTATGCTTACTCCACCGAGTCACTTCGCTTTTCTATCGTCCGCACCAATCTCAACTTCAGTATTATTTGTTGGATTGAATAAGATCCGGCTTATATGATACAAGAGTATCAGCTTAGAAGGAACGAGGAGTGCCCATTAGCACTTACTGATCCGCCGCACTTACCAATCATCTATTACCAATTAATACCTGAATCTTTTTCGGTAAGTATTTGTACTAAATGTATGTGAACCCAAATGGTTGAAGCACTGCTATCCGGAATTGTGTTGGGTTTGATCCCAATAACTCTAGCTGGATTATTTGTAACTGCATATTTGCAATATCGACGTGGCGACCAACTAGATATTCGGTAGAAGACGGAGACTCATTTGCCATATCCTTCTCCCATTCCTAAGATCTCTCTGGTAATCCAGAGGGATCGGGAAATGCAAATTCTTAGTATGTGTGGGTATTGGTCGAACCAGCTGATACCGACTTGAGTCGGAGAAACACGCCCTGTAGGATTTGAACCTACGACATCAGGTTTTGGAGACCTGCGTTCTACCGAACTGAACTAAGGGCGCTCCATTCCCCACGTAAGCCAGTTTCCATTCTAATCAGAATCTGCGGACATCCGGACACGGGAATAGAATCAGACTCTTAATCGGAGTGGTTCTTTCACCGACCAGGAGAGAGGAAGATAAATGGAATGTCTCTTGTGGGGGAATCAGTTGAATAACACAAACAATCTACCCAGATGGATTTCTCTTGTCACCAATTTCTCACCAATATCATTTTGGGATGTACGGGGAACAATAGGGATGACAGGATTTGAACCTGCGACATTTTGTACCCAAAACAAATGCGCTACCAAACTGCGCTACATCCCTATTGGTCTCGATCTCCGACTGGCATTCTCGGTATTGAGACGCGTGATCCAAGTAATTATAACTGATAGCCACAGAACTTGACTACCCACTTAAGAAGTAACCATGTCCCGAGAGGATGTCGCCTCCGAATCATTCCCAGACCGGAAGAATCCGATTCCCTTACTGGGGTTGGTCGTGGTAAAAATACTGGAAGAGACACATCATCTTCCTAGTCGATTGAAAAACGAAGGAGAATTCACAATGCAAGATGTAAAAATTTATCTTTCCACGGCCCCCGTGTTGGCTACGATATGGTTTGGGCTGCTAGCCGGTTTACTAATAGAAATAAATCGATTCTTTCCAGATGCCTTGATATTTCCATTTCTCTAGTCGGGGGGAGGCGGGGGTTGAGCAAAACAAAAGTAAGGTGGGAGAAATAGATCGATTTCCGTGAGGGGAGCAGTGAGCGATCCATTCATTACTGGAAATCGATAAATCGGGAATTCTATTAATGATTTATTACTGAGACGGTATCTTCCCATCCACTCCTCCCCCATTTCCTTCACTTATTTCAATGAATCCTATGGCTAAAAGTAGAGATGCGAGAGTAACTATTGCTTTGGAATGCACAAGTTGCACCCGAAAAGGGACTGACGACAAATCTCTAGGTATTTTTCGATATACTACGCGTAAGAATCGTCGCAATACACCTACTTGATTGGAATCGAGGAGATACTGTCCCTGCTGCTACAAACATACCATTCACAAAGAGTCGAAGAAATAAGTGATCTGTTTCTAATCAACTGGAAAATAATCAATAGTTTTCGGAAATGTCATGAAAGGTATCACGAATAAATCTAAGCAGTCTTCGCGTAGACGTTCTCCATCCATCCGATCCGACGAGATTATTGACTACAGAAATATAAGTTTACTCCGTCGATTTGTAAGTGAACAGGGAAGGATTTCACCCAGATGAATGAGTAGGTTGACCCCGAAACAACAGCACTCAATAGCTGTCGCAATCAAAAGAGCTCGTATTTTAGCTTTGCCACCGTTCTCGAATAACGAGAATTAGACCTTGCATTGCTAGCGACTAGACAATTAAGTTCTAGTTTGAAAGATTTGGCATTCAACCGACTACTCGATCCTATTAACCCTAAATGGAGAAATGAATAGGAGTCGGAACCAATACTCCGGGTGGAATATTTGTAGTTTACTACCGTCCGTTCCGCCTCTCCGGGAGACAATATCCGGAGAGGTTTCTTATTTTCAACCAGTAGATTCGTATACTGGTAGTTGTGCAATCTCGGAAAAACAGTGAGTATCTAGGATAGCTATCTATGCAGGTATTTTGCGATTCAGATAAACTCGATTTTCATATAAATTGTGAATCATCCTATTATGAGAAATTCCATTCCCTCGTGCTGCTGCATTGATCCGGGCAATCCGTAAGCGACAAATTTCTCTCTTTCGATTACTCCTATCTCGATAAGCAGAAGCCAATGCTTTCATTTCCTGTTGATTCGCCGTTCTAAATAGCTTTGAATGAGCTCCCCTAAATCCAGATGTAATTTCAGGAATACTTTTGCGACGTTTCCGAGCCACAGATCCGCGTTTTACCCTAGTCGTTGAGTGTTTACCCTCACAAAATATCAAAATTATTCTTTGGGGACTCTGTCTGTCACACTGGTGATACAACCCCCCCCCCCCCCCTTCAGTCCCGAATGAATCCCACCTCTCTCATATCATCGGAACCGTCTGGATGCATCCTTCTAGCAAGAAGACGGAATTGCTAAGTGTAGATCTGGTGGCATGCACGGTCGCGGTGGCACACCAAAACTCTCAATTCCCGCACTCCTGATATCCGAATTATTCGGATTAGTAGGATCAGAAATAGTTGAAATAGAATCTGAATCTGGTCACTTAATTCTTTTGAAAGAACAATTCCCGCAAGAGACTTTCCTATCTGACGTAGAAAATAATGATTCCAATGGCTTTTGCTACCTTAACCTTCCCGTCCACAAATCCCCGAGATCAGATGCCTCTTGATAAAGAAGTTGCACCAGAGGGAGTTATGGATTCCAAAGTTTCCGTAGTATCTTCCTCGACAGTTGGGTCCTTCCTATACACCGGAGCCTATGATTTCCCGATGACGGGGGAAATGGAATTACTGTTGGTAAGTCGTATAGTTTCCAATCCCCGGCTCCACTCAAGACTTGAGAGATCAGGTAAAGAGTTTCATCCTAGAAAGACTTATTTGTATAGTAACGGTATTTCACTTCGGTAGTTGGCTGGATGGTTGACCCAAAGCAAAGCTACCGCCATTGCAGGGATTCCAGCAGAGATATGGGAATCGATATCCTCATCCCCACGTCGCTTAGTGATTTTTTTAGTATCACTGATAAGTTGCTTCTCATCTCACACTAAGATGATTGGATTTGCACCAATCAGAACTATGAATTTTCGTCTCTCAGTAAAGGATATAGATGACGGATCTTTGCCTAATTACAGTGAAGGGATCTTGCTGCGACACCGACCCCCCAATATCATTTGGTTTACGATTCAAACGTGTCGCACATACACCCTGGTACATACCCCTCTGCGTTGGGGGCACCCCCGAAGGGCAGGGGATTTTGTTCCAATCTCCATTGGTTGTCTTGCGTTCCTAATAAGTTGTTGATTGGTTGGCATATCCAAAAGATGCAGGGTTTTGGGGTTCGGACTATTCCTAACCATGGAGGACACCTCAATCATTGAGTTGGTAGAATCCTTATCTCCCGGGCAACCTCATATAGAAAATATGGGAGATGGAATAAGTGGTGGAGATAGCGGTGATTCACACAAGTCATAAACCTGGGAGAGGGAGGAATTGGGTGTTGCTCCTCCCCCCCCCCCCCCGCAAATCAATATTCGTGAATGACATTTGGTAAATACCCACACCCAAATAGTATCGATTC
The DNA here is from genome assembly GCF_047967505.1 of Dipteris shenzhenensis. Lineage (NCBI taxonomy): Eukaryota > Viridiplantae > Streptophyta > Polypodiopsida > Gleicheniales > Dipteridaceae > Dipteris > Dipteris shenzhenensis. The sequence continues at coordinate 38,347 of NW_028239456.1, read as the reverse complement.
CTAAAGTACCGGAATGTAGGGATCTCCCCTGTTCATATCGGGAGACTCCTCGTGAGTCCCGGACATTCCCCACCAAGCAGTAGAAGTTACTAAATTAATCTTGAATCTGGAGAGTTTTCTGATGCTACGGGATCTACAATACCATGATTTTCGGCTTCTTTCGCTGACGTAAAAACGTCTCTTTCCATGTCTTCGGAGATCATCCATAAAGGTTTGCCGGTTCTTTATACATGAACCCTAGTAATACAATCACAAGGTTTCGATACTTCTTCTGCTTCCATAATACATTCACCCGCCTGTCCATCATAATGGGAACTCGCAGGTTGATGAATCATAACCCTGATTCAGTATCGTTGCAATTCAATCCGAAGACAACCGTACGGGCAGCTCCTTCTGCATACGGCTCCGTGTCTGACTACCAAATATTTTGCAAGTGGAAGAATCCCAATTCCAGAAATCGGGTGGGGTTCTTATCTCTTATCCAGAGCCAGCTTCTTAGAAATTACATATACCACCCTTTCTTACCAGAAGTACTATGGTGGTTCCGTTGCTTCATCCCTTCCAGCAATCCCAAGGTTTTATATGGATATTCTCTACGGGAGATAGAATCAAGATCCTTCGATTCGGGATAAATTGTAGGGATTCATCCCTCACCCCAGGATTTCTGCGACGCTAGAGTAGATGCACTTACTGGTGGTGAATCCCTACCGAAGAATTTCCTGACTCACTTCACTATCTCGGTGCTTCACTACTTCGGTCCTTGCACACATACCTAGAATTCCACCAAGTTTTAAGTGCCATGCTATTATTACCGCAATCGGGCGGAGGCATAGTTTCGACCCATACAAATCATTGGCGCCAAGCGTGAGGCAGTGCTATACGTTTGGTTATCTCTCCTCCGGTTGAAATGGAAGATCCCATTGAAGCGGCTAATCCCATGCAAATGGTATGTGCATCCGGTACAACAAATTGCGTAGCATCATAAACAGATATTCCTGATAATACTGCCCCACCGGGAAAGTTTGTATACAAATACGTATCCTTGGTTTCGTCCTCCCCATTCAAGTACATCATGATACCAATCGGTTGATTTGCAATCTCGTCATCCACTTGCTGACCCAAAAAAAGAAGCCTCTCTCGATAGAGACGGTTGATCAGGATAGGTCTCCGCGCCCCCCTCCTCCGGAACCGTACGAGCATCGTTAGAAGCATACGGCTCCAGTGGTTCCGGTATACCAGCATGGGTCCGGTACGAGAAGGAGCAAAACAGGTTCTACATCCCTTAGGAAGAGATACTTCATGTATCACCGTTAATGAAAACCTCTTTCACCCTCCCAATCTAATCCATTTTCCAGTATTCCATTTATGGTTCAGGTTCGTCTCTTCGGTCTCCCAAACATCTTGAACCATATCTCAATTGGTGGGGGGGGGGGGTACACCCCCCCCTCCCACCAATGTTTTCTTGTTCATAATTGAGTCCCTCTCAAAAGAATCTTTAGGCTCATTTTCTACTTCGGGGAGATATAAATCCGATCATTATTTGTACATGTAGAACAAATAGTTTCATTTCCTCTTTCCCCACTCCATCTTTCAGATCCCGCACCCCACCCCGACTCACTGACTAATTCAAGTCCCATTCAATCTTGTGGTTATCCTTGTCATCATCGACTCGCGGGATTTAGCGACCGAAGCCTGGCGAATCTGTTAGTTCCAACTAGCCATGGATTCCGACGATTGATGGATCTTTTATCGAATCTTTCGTTCCAGTCTCACGCGTTCGACTACCAAAGAATCAGTCTGAGTGAGATAGAGACACATCGCTCGGATGAGAAATGATGGGGAGTAGCTCCATACAACTCGATATGTCTAACGAGTCGCACTATACGTCAATCCGAACCGCATCCTCTTCCCCAGGTAGACGAAAGGGCACCTTCGGAACACCAATTGGCATACGGAAACCGGTAGTAAGTTGTAGTTGTCTCTTAAACGAAAGCGTAACACCCGATGGAAGTGGAGGCTTGTGTTGTATTATAACATGTCTAGTCGGAATGAATTTGCATCTCTTGAGGCGTCTACTCGTGGAATCCGTGGTACATAGCCGAGGGATCCGAGATCTGATTGGTGGTGGAATATTTCCCGCGAGATAGATGGGACCAATCTCTACGTTGTTGCGTAAAAGATGTAAATGCTAAAATATCTATGTCTTTCCCTCCGCTAGGAGGGTGGGATTCTCGGCTCCCCACACCGATACGTCCGCCTATACACCAATGTATTTACACGTATCATTCCAAGTGGGATCTCCATTCAGGATTGAAGAGAGTCTCTTCCACTTCTTTATAGCGCAGGCTTCCGACGCGAGAAAGTCACGTAGTGTCCATTCATTTTCAACAAAGGGGTTTCCAACGGGTTTGCCTCGGTATCGCGTTCATACTGTTGTACTAAATGATCCCGGTCGCTTAATTTCTGTACATCTAATGCATACGGCTCCGGTCTCTGGTTGGGCTGGTTCAATGGCTCTGTATGAATTAGCGGTTTTCGACCCATCTGATCCTGTTCTTGATCCGATGCGGAGACAGGGTATGTTCGTCATCCCATTCATGACCCGTATCGGAATAACGAAGTCATGGGGGGTTGGAGCATTACCGGAGATACCGTAACTGACGCAGGTATCTGGAGTTATGAAGGTGTAGCTGCAGCTCATATTATCCCATCCGGTTTATTATTTCTAGCTGCTATCCGGCATCGGGTCCATTGGGACCTGGATTTGTTTCGCGACGAACGCACGGGAAAACCATCCCTCGATCTACCCAAAATTTTTGGAATTCATTCATTCTTATCAGGAGTACTTCGCTTTGCTTTTGGAGCATTTCACGTAACTGGTTTATTTGGGCCCGGTATCTGGGTATCGGACCCCTATGGATTAACCGGTAAAGTACAACCTGTGGATCCGGCTCGGGGAGCTGAGGGTTTCGATCCCTTCACTCCGGGAGGAATAGCTTCTCACCATATCGCAGCAGGTATTTTAGGTATACTAGCCGGTCCATTTCATCCTAGTGTTCGTCCCCCCCAACGGTTATACAAGGCCCTACGCATGGGGAATGTTGAAACCGTTTCGTCCAGCAGTATCGCTGCCGTTTCCTTCGCCGCCTTCGTAGTTTCTGGGACTATGTGGTACGGCTCCGCCGCCACTCCAATCGAGTTATTTGGTCCCACCCGTTACCAATGGGATCAGGGATATTTTCAGCAAGAGATAGATCGGCGGATCCGTGCTAGCAAAGCTGAAAATTCTGGTTTATCGGAAGCGTGGTCCAAAATTCCCGAGAAATCAGCTTTTCATGATTATATTGGTAATAACCCAGCCAAGGGTGGATTGTTCAGAGCAGGTGCTATGGACAACGGTGACGGAATAGCTGTCGGTTGGTTAGGGCACGCCGTCTTCAAGGATAAGGAAGGTCATGAGTTACTTGTGCGCCGTATGCCCACCTTCTTCGAGACATTCCCGGTGGTCCTGGTCGACGGGGAAGGCATCGTAAGGGCGGATGTTCCATTCAGACGGGCGGAATCAAAATACAGTGTTGAACAAGTAGGTGTAACTGTCGAATCTCATGGTGGTGAACTAGATGGAACTAGTTTCAGCGACCCCGCTACGGTGAAGAAATATGCTAGACGTGCCTAATCAGGCGAGATCTCTGAATTTGATCGTGCCACTTTGAAATCGGACGGTGTCTTTCGTAGTAGTCCTCGAGGTCGGTTTACTTTTGGTCATGCCACGCCTGCTCTTATTCTCTTCCTCGGACACATCTGGCACGGTGCTAGAACCTTGTTCAGAGACGTGTTCGCCGGTATCGATCCCGACTTAGATTCTCAAGTCGAATTTGGAGCATTCCAGAAGTTGGGGGATCCAAGTACCAAGAGACGAATCGTTTGAGAGATCTTCTCTTTGTCCATCCCAATTCCCAGATTCGGGTATTTAATCAATGAAATTATTTGTAGCAACCACTCCCTATCGCAGATACACCCAGGTAATTTAACCACTTGGTCCGGTTGAGTGGTTCGGGCCTGGGGGGAAGGAAGTTAGTGGGTGCCGTTGGAGAAACACGAAGAAAATACTAAGGAATTTACAAATTAGTGCGAAAGTCATCCCCGAAATCCCATTCCACGACCGAATCCACGGAAGCATTGGTTTATACATTTCTACCGGTAGCCACTCTAGGTATAATATTTTTTGCCATATTCTTCCGAGAGCCACCCAGGATCCTTAGTAAGGGGAAGAAATGATACTTAACTTCCTGGAGAAACAGCTATCTCTCCCGCGCGAGTATCCCTCTTCCACGAGCGGAAGCGCCAGAAGCACCAAAAGCACAGGGAGGGGGGGAGAATAAGAGACCTTCCTTCGTTACTATAGGAAGGTCCCCCAGTCTAATCAGTCCTCATGTTCTTCGAAGGGATCTCTAAGCTCCGCGGAGGGTTGACCAGAAGCGGTATACAAAGCATAGCCGGTAAAACTGACGGGTGGGCGAGATATAGAGATAGCGACCAGAGTTGCAGTTTCCGTTGCTAGGTAATCCAAAACAGTGATGGTTCGTTTTCAGTATAATAGCATATAAAGTTATCAACTCTCAATCAATCGAATAAGTTATACGGCTACGAAGATTATCGATGACACCCCAAAAGGCAAACCTAAGATTAGTGGTTTGGGAATCTCTTTAAAACCACTCAATTCGGAATATGGTAAAGTTGCTCCTGGTTGGGGGACTACTCTCCCGATGGGATTCTTCATGGCTCTATTTGCAGTATTCCCAGTCACCATCCCGGAAATATATAACTCCTCCGTCTTACTGGATGGTATCCCGATAAGTTGGTAAAAAAAGACCGGATTGTTATTCCGAGCTCCCCCAGCCATCATAGCTGGGGAGCGGTAGGAAATCCCTCCCGCGGAGGGGTAGTTGAACCGCGTAACTCAAACTTCCAAGGATCTTGATAATACGGGTGTGTGACTCGTTACAGTCAATCTGGTTCAATAGATAGACGATCTATTTCCTATAGGGGAGGTATTATTATCTTGCTGGATAGCGGTCGGGTGATTAGCATCCAAAGCGCAAGGGTTAATATATTAATCAATAATGTCTGAACTATGATTAATTCGTATGAATCTACCACTCAGACTTCGCCACAGGATTGTCACCCAACGTCGAATAGAAGATCCAACCTCTTATTTATAAACCGAGGTAGCTATTAATCATATGTTTGATATAACACTTCCGTATTTGAGAATTGAGAATAACTACTCATACTTGATTGCGTCTCTGCTTCGAAACACTAACCGCTTCGTTCCACAAGATGTTAACGAGGAAGAATTGCCACCCATTCAATCTTCGTACCTAGTAATGAGGGGATTCGTCGGAGTGTAGTGGGGATCTAAGGTTCACAGATATCCAGATATTGACATTGAAACGATAGAAACTCTATCCATTTATTTATCTCGGTTATTCCCCCGGATAAACCTAACGATAAGACGAAGAGATTCCTCGAGACGCTGGAGTCCTTATTTCCTCCCATGGCCAAAAGCCGACACGAGATTAAAGCAAAATTCCGACGGAATCTTTCACTAGTCAACTCACCTTCTCCTTCCCACGGATCGGAATGTGTCCGATCAATATATTTCGCCACACGAAGTGATTAGTAGTAGAACGGAGGGTTACTCAGACGTTTTCGTTTAAGCCGTATGAGGTTGAATACTCACGTACAGTTTGTATGGGGGGGGGTCGTAGAAGCCCGCCTATCTTGATAAAGTATACGATTGGTTCGAAGAGTGTCTTGAGATTTAGGCGATTGCTGATGACATTACCAGTAAATATGTTCCTCCTCATGTGAACATTTTTCATCGCTTGGGGGGAATCACATCGACTCGTTTTTTGGTTCAGGTAGCTACTGGTTCCGCCACGACTTCTCACTATCGTCCGACCGTTACAGAAGCTTTTTCCTCAGTTCAATATATAATGACCGAAGTGAATTCTGGATGGCTAATTCGATCTGTTCATTGATGGTCAGCAAGTACGACGGTTTCAATGATGATTCCACACGTATTTCGTGTCTATCTCACAGGAGGGTTCAAAAAACCTCGTGAATTAACTTGGGTTACTGGTGTAATTCTAGCCGTACCAACTGTATCTTCTGGTGTAACCGGATATTCCTTGCCTCGGGACCAAATCGGTTACTGGGCAGTTAAGATTGTAACCGGCGTACCGGAAGCCATTCCTCTAATAGGATCTCCGTTGGTGGAGCTACTACGAGGAAGTGTTAGTGTAGGTCAATCTACATTGACTCGTTTCTATAGTTCACACACTTTCGTCTCACCGCCTCTCACAGCTGTTTCTATGCTAATGCACTTCCCGATGATCCGTAAACAAGGCATTTCGGGTCCCTTGTAATGAAAATCTATAATCCAGCGGATGGGTGGTATTGATTGATCTATCCGCGGGAGGACCCCAATCTACAAGATGAGGGGTTATTTTTTCCTTGCCACTAGTCTTTCTCACCAAGAGAAATAGAAGACTCCTTAGTGGACCGAATTCCTATCTCGAATTGTCGAGGGAAATGAATTGAAGTGTCTGGAGGCGGAAGATCGGATTATGGGAGTGTGTGACTTGTATCGAAACATAGGCTATGCAGATCTTATACCGAATGCTGCCACACTAAAGTATGTGTCTCCGCTCCAACTCTCCCCAACCTCATAATTGGGGTTTAAAACTTGGATATGAAAACACTTCCCTTCCTATGAGGTGTTTTGGGGAATGCTTCCTATGGTCGAACTCATCCTTAAGGCTCCGTCTAATCCCATGCATACCCGAGTCACAGGCAGTTTCACCCCTTCAAACATATGGTTTTCAAAATGCATCCACTTCCTCTGCATTTGGTACGATGCGGAGAAACAACCGTCGGAGTAAGAGAACGATCCGGGGGAAGAGGAAGCCGAAGTTGTAACAAGTTAAGATCCCGCACAGGTACTGTTTCTCAAGAGTCTCGTATCTGTGGGTAGATACGACGCGTGTGTGGGATACGAGATCATCCAAGAAGCTTCTTGAGGAGAAATTTCTTAAGCTCACTCGGATAATAAGCTATTCCGTAGAATAACTCTCCGTTTTTCAAGGGTTCTCGCTTCGGGAAGTATCAGAGATTATTATGAAGTTACGACTCCTCCGGTTCCCCACTGGAATTTGTAAACGGAAATATTCGAGGATTTGCTTGAGCCGGCTGATAAGAAATCTCCACGTCCGATTCTACCGGGGGAGTGAGAAGTCTATCCCAATAACAAAAAACCTGACCCGAGTGATCCTGTTTTAAGAGCAAAACTAGCCAAGGGTATGGGACACAACTACTACGGAGAACCTGCTTGGCCCAACGATCTCTTATATATATTTCCCGTAGTAATCTTAGGAACCATTGCATGTACCGTAGGTTTGGCAGTTCTAGAACCATCGATGATCGGTGAACCAGCGAATCCCTTTGCAACTCCCCTAGAGATACTACCCGAGTGGTATTTCTTTCCCGTGTTTCAAATACTCCGTACAGTTCCTAATAAATCATTGGGTGTCCCTTTGATGGCGTCGGTACCGGCAGGTTCGTTGACCGTGCCTTTTCTCGAGAATGTGAATAAATTTCAGAATCCATTTCGACGTTCAGTAGCTACAACGGTTTCTCCGATTGGTACTGCAGTAGCTATTCGGTTAGGCATCGGAGCAGCTTTACCCATCGATGGATCTTCAACTTTGGGACTATTTTAGGATCGATCTGGCACCAAAAAAAAGCCGATCCTCCATGTGGTAAATAGTCGATCTGGGGTTGGATCGTTTCGATCCAAGACCCCCCCAGATCCAGTCAGATAACTAACTGTCCCCTCCTCCCGTGGCGTGATAAACAAACAAAGTTAACTCGTCTACCCCGATTCTTACCGATACCGATCCTCCACTGGTTTCGGTTTACCCCCTAAGGGTTAGAATGAGGAATGGGTTGGGAACTAGGTAAAATATATTTGAGTATTTACCCATCTTTTTTCCAATCAACATACGATTTGTTCTTGGGTAATTCTATATCGAAACGTTCCCATAAAGTTTTCAATACTTAATCTACAGATTTTCTTCCAAAGTTCTTGATTTTCTCTAAATCTTCCTGACTGTAATTCAGTGGGTCCCAGATCGTACGTATACCAACTCGTTTAAGACAGTTATAAGTCTTAACAGGCAATTCTAGTTGATCAATGAATGTATGTTTAAGCACAAACTCTCGCGTCGATTCATCCATATCGTTTGGAGGATAAGAAAAGTCCGTCGGATTGGAAGAATCCTCGCCACCTCCAGTAGAAGAAGTATTATTTTCCCCATATGTGGAAAAGGAATGAATAAATTTGTTGAATTTCTAGACGCTTCGCAAGGTGCCTCATTCGGAGTCAAACCACCATTGGTCCATATCTCCATGAATGGTATTTCTTGTATCTCTCTACCATTTCCAAATAGGTGAATGCTATGATTTACATTTCAAACAGACATAGATACAGCATCAATGGGAAATTCCCCATCTTCACACAGCTTCGGATCTTGTACGCAATATCCACGACCCCTCCCGATCTTCGACTCTACATTCACGGACATTGATTGGGTAGTGGTAGCTATATGTTGCGACTCATCAATCGCTTTAACAGACGGCGGGAATGATATGTCACCAGCTGTCACCTTCTTAGGACCATGAATCGATGGAAATGCTTTTTAAACATCATTAGAATCGCTTTGAGGTACAATTTCTTTCAAATTAACTGAAATGTCGTGTATTGTTTCTCAAATGCCCGTTATTGTGGAATACTCATGCTTCATGCCTTCGGATTTCGCATGTGTTATACTCGTTCCCTCCACCTCTCCAGGTAAAGCTCTACACATAGCGATTCCCACAGTATTAACTTGGCCTCTCTTGGGGGGAGGTATAACAAGACAACCATAATGAAGACGCTTACTTTCCATCCTGGATTCAATGCATTTCCATTGAATCGCCTGAGTAGAGATTGGTATTTCATCTTGAATCGTAATTGGGTCCCTCTTTATTCAAAGCAGTTGATAGTCGGAAACTAGACACGCCTTTTCTTGGGGGGTCTACATCCATTATGCGGCATCGGGGTCACATCACGCACGAAACTGAGAATTATACCACTTCTACGAATAGCCCTCGAAGCCGTATCTCTTCCCGGTCCGGGTCCGCTTATCATTACTTCCGCCTGCTTCATACCCTGATCAATCGAAGTACGAATGGCACCTTCCGTCGCAGTCTGAGCAGCAAATGGTGTACCTTTCCTCGCACCCCTGAATCCGCATACACCAGCGGAACACCACGAAACGACTTGTCCTCAAACATCCGTAGCGGTAACAATGGTATTATTAAAACTTGCTTGAATGTGTGTAACTCCTTTTGGTATTCTACGTTTTCCCTTTCGTGAACGAATCCTTTTCGTGCTGCTTGGCATAACTTACTAATTATCTGCGACAAACGAACTACAACTAGGTAATATTTCTCCTCCTATCTAGTCCCGTATTCCATTTATTATCCTTGCTTCTGCTTGTGCTTCGGATTGGAACGGATTACCATGATTCGTCTTCGTCTACGAATCAGTCGACGTTTCTCACGTATCTTACGAACGGGAGCACGAATTTTCATATCTATAACCCCGAATCTGGTGAATCTTATGAAAGATTAGACAAGCCCTATTTCCCTCGTCCTTCGATCCCGAATGATTGTGTGAATGATTATAAATAAATGACTTTTCGGTAGCAGAAGTTGCTACTAAGTGCCATTCGCTTGTCTATTCCTGAGACGATAAGTGATGCAGCCTTTAGTAAGATCATAGGGACTCTCAATTGGACCCTCACTCTATCCCCTGGTAGTATTCTTATGTAGTTACGTCGGATTCTTCCCGATATATGAGTTAAGACTTGGCATCCATTATCCGAACATACTCAAGACATGGCATTAGGAAGCGATTCCGTGACTGTACCTTCCACGTCAATCAGATTTTGTTTCACCACCATTTGGAAGAGATACCCCCCCTGTATCACTAACGGATCCTGTCAAGAATGATACTAGTTTATTCCCCACTCCTAGTAATTTTAGGAAGAAGTGGTAGCAGATTTATACGGTAACTGCATTAACTACCAAATGTAACACAGGATTTCCCCCCCAATTTCCCTTCGTCGGGCCTCTCGATCCGTCATAAGTCCTTGAGATGTTGGTAGAATTACAATTCCCATGCCGCCTAATACTTTCGGAATTCCTCGATGGTCAAAATAGATTCTCAAGCCAGGTTTGCTGATACGTTTGAGAGTTGTGACACATGGTTTTCTCCCTCTGCCTTAATATTTCAAGGTCACATCCAGAAAATCCTTCATTTTTTCTCTATGTTCCGCAGTATCTTTCACAGAACCCTCCTCCAATAAGATTCGTGCAATACCTCTAGTAATACCAGTGGCAGGTAGTTGGACTGTCGCCTTTCTCCTTGCATTCGCATTTCACGGGGGAGTAATCATGGTAGAAATGGTATCGTTACTCGTGAAATATCAATCATCAGTTATTGAGTCTAGGATGAATCCTAATCTTTCTGCTATCACTACCTCACTACCGACCCCATCGGGGGTATATTGTTCGTGTCAATATCCTACACCGAATTCCCATCCCTCAATAAGAGTTTTTAGGTTATAGGTAGATTCCGTTGTTGACGCTGCTGCTACTATTGCTACCGAGTCGAAAGAGAATCGGGATGTAGCTGGCGGGAGAGATTCCGCCCCCCCCCACCCCATGTTACCAATCTCCCCCCCCCCCTTTCTACATTTTGCTTCTCCGAACTACCCGAAGATTCCGGATTCTTGAAGGAGTATATATTCCCCCGTGGAAATGGAAAAAAGTATGTCCCAGTCGAAGAGTGACTCCCCATTCCCACGTATTCCATTCCCTATTTTCTATAATACTTCAGGGGCCAGTGAGACTATTTTTGCAAAATCATATTCCCTTAATTCCCTAGCTACTGGACCGAAGACTCTAGTTCCTCTAGGATTTCCCTCTTGGTTGATAACGACTGCCGCGTTGTCACCAAACCCCGAAATAATTCCATTGTCACGTTTGATCTCTCTACGGGTACATACCACCACTACTCTAACTACTTCCGATCTCTTCAGAGACATGTTGGGTACCGCTTCTTTAATCACACCTGTAGTAGTACCACCAGTTCCTGCGTATCTACGATTACTGGTCCCTAGCACCCGAATACACATCGATTTCCTAGCCCCGCTGTTGTCTGCTACATTTAGGTAACTCTGAGGTTGAATCATTTCTTAATTGGTAGGGGGAAAAAATAGATCTATTCACTCATTTGCAGGTGAATAGCTACCCGTATGTATTTTCCATTCATCCCATCTTTCTTCGGGATAGGGGGAAACCCTCAATCTCCATGTTCCCTGTATCGGTTGGAAATGCCTTTCCCACACCATCAAATTGCTAAGTGAGGGGGAAATAAAAATAGAAATAAATCTCTATCTGATTCCACCCTCCCTTCCTACTCCCCCCAAAAATCATAATTCCGTAGCGGTCACCACTTGGGTACGTACAGGCATTTTATGCGCAGCTATTCGCATAGCAGTTCGAGCTATGTTTCCCGATACTCCACTTATTTCATGAGGTATTCGACCCGGTTTAACCACAGATACCCAATATTCCGGAGATCCCTTACCTGATCCCATACGTGTTTCCGCAGGTCTCATAGTGATTGGTTTATCGGGAAAGACGCGTATCCATAACTTACCACCCCGCCGGGCATAACGCGTTATTGCTCTCCTCCCCGCCTCTATCTGTCTAGACGTGACCCACGAAGGTTCGAGGGCCTGTGAGGCAAACTTTCCAAAAGAAACACGATTCCCACGAGTGGAAATTCCTTTCAGTCTTCCTCTATGTTGTTTACGAAATTTGGATCGTTTGGGGTCACAGTCGATAGCGGTGAAATCATTCCGTCTCTCATACAGAACCGGACGTGAAAGTTTTCCCTCACCCGGCTCCTCATGAATTCAGTACCGTTTCCCCCTGTTTTGGAGATCTTTCAATTCTGGGAAGAGACAAAGTAGGAAATTTTGCGTCAGTACCAAAATGATTTTTGTCTTTTTGCTCATTTACCTACCCCCCTCCGTATGATTCTCCCATTCATAGCAGTTAGGATATTAGTCGGTAATACAACCACGGGCGGAAATCGACTCGATCTCTCATCTTCATCAGAATTTGCTATTTCATATCTCAATTCGATGAGGAGTGGGTTTCCCCCGCCATCCCATCCGCCGAATCGCTGATAGTGAAACAATCGATCGACTCGGAAGGTTCCATCGTTTCCGTAGTTCCCCTCCATAAACGCTTGGGTTATCTCTCTGCAGCGGAGCCTCTCAGTTGCCAAATAAGTACTTATTGTGAGTCATCTCCATTAGTGTTCATTGACTCGAGGCTCCCCCCCCTCCCCCCCCCCGCATCGGAAAAGACTTAGTCGGTATTTCCAAGACCGCGTCTCCATCATGCTATACCACACTGCTTCCCGAGAGTCGAGTCGTTAACCATACGATCGCACGAGATTATTGATTACTTCTTGTTTCTGTTTCCCCCCAGATCACCCAAGAATCAATATAATTTTCCGCTTCACTGGAAAGATTTCCCTTCCCGAGGACAAAGACTTTGCGTTGATACGGCTACGAACCCCAGCTGACATTCCAGTTATTAGCAGTGGGGATCCACCTACCAATCCGTCTTATCTATAAACAGAGGAACTTCATTCGGTCGAGTCGCACACTAAGCGTAGCAGAAATTTATCGAGACGTTACTGTATGCTCCCCTCCCCCCTATGGAATTGGAATAGAATAAGCCTGCGGATCCTGGCACCACAAAGTAATCATGTATCCCAATATCTATTAAGTATTTTCAACTCCCCAAGAGAGTAGGAGAGGAGGGAACGGGAGGGGTGGGGGGTCGGAAAGTAGGAATAATTATCCCATATCCCGGAATACCCGAATCTTTATGCCTAAAACCCCATAGATGGTTTGAGCTGGGTGGTAGCAATAACCAATACGAGCCCTGATAGTTTGGAGGGGGACTCTACCTTCTCTGGCCCACTCAATGCGAGCCATTTCATTACCATTGAGACGCCCCGCTATTTGTATCCTAACGCCCCCACTATTAGTTTCTCTAATTAGTTCAATAGCTTTTTTCATAGTCCTACGGAAAGCTACTCTATTCTCTGATTGTGGAGCAATATGTTCCGCCGGAATTCTCGGTTCGCCATACGGCTGGAGGATATTATTCGGGATTATTTGAAGCTTCCGATTCCCAAAACCTAATGATTCTTCCATATTCGCTTTCAATTGGTCGATTCCCAGGCTACGTCCCTCAATCAATAGATCTGGAAATCCCGTATGAATTTCTATCTGAATTAGGTCCGTCTTCCGGTAGATCTCTATATGTGCAATTCCCCCATAATTTGAGGAATCCCTTATATGCTTCCGTACATACTCCCTAACGCAAGTACGTATTCTCTCATCTTCCTCGGGGAATCTCGGATAATCTTTTGGTTGCGCGAACCAGTGGGAGTAATGCCTCTGATTTATGCCAAGTCAAAAACCAAGTGGATGAATCTTTTGCCCCGTAGATGTTTTCCTGTATTTCAATACCAATATCTACCCGGTATATATATATATATACACATATATATGTATATATATATACATACAACCCCTCCCCCACTTCTACTTGTCAATATGTAGTTAGTATCGGCTCTACCTTTTGCTCTTCATTTTAGTAATCACGTGACAGGTAGGTTTTCTGATTGGGTAACCACGTCCCTGAGCCCTGGGTCGAAATCTCTTCAGACTGGTACCGTTATCCACTCAGGCTTCGCTGATGAACGAATTAGATTTAGTCAATCCATAATTGTTATTAGCATTTGCGGCTGCGGAAAGGATCAATTGCAATATGGGGTGACATGCTCTGCGAGGCATAAATTCGAGTAGTACAAGGGCTTGTTCATACGAACAATTCCGAATCTGATTAATGACTCGTCGTACTTTTGTAGACGACATATTAACACGTCTGGACGAAGCTTGCGCCTCCTTTACCTCTGATTCTTTCTCGGTTCCCATGAAATATGATTCCCCAATTATCGACGAGATTTTTTATCGCTTCTGGCATGTCCCCGGAAACTCCGGGTAGGTACAAATTCACCCAGTTTGTGACCCACCATACGGTCAGTTATATAAATGGGTAGATGCTCCCGCCCATCGTAAACAGCAATGGTATGACCGATCATGATAGGAACTATTGCGGAAGCACGAGACCAGGTTATTATTATCTTTTTCTCCTTCCGGATATTGAGAATTTCGATTCTTCTTACTGGATCATTAGCTACAAAAGGACCCTTCTTGAGTGGACGTGCCATAGTTAATTACCCTCCACCCAGTCTTTCTACCAATTAATTACTTTTACGGCGGCGAAGGATGAACGGATTGCTGTATCTACCGCTTTCCCGACACCTCATTCCGAGTGCCGTACAACCCCATGGAGTTAATGGCTTCTTCCTACCGATGGGTGTTCTGCCTTCCCCCCCCCCATGCGGATGATCGACGGGATTCATAGCTGTACCCCTCACTTTTGGACGTTTACCTAACCACCGCGTAGATCCAGCCTTTCCCGAACCCTCATTATTGATGTCGACGTTTCCGACTCGTCCCGCAGTAGCTAAACAATTCTGAGATACTGAACGAACCTCGCCGGGGGGTAATCTTAATGTAGCCAATCAACCTTCCTTTGCAATCACTTTTGCCGTAGCACCAGCCGCTCTAACTAATCATCCACCTCTCCCGGGTATTACTTCTACGTTATGTATGACCGTACCTAGAGGTATCTTGGTTGAAGTAGACCCTTTACTCCCCAGTATTCGGGATAGAATCTCTTCCCAAACTGTACGAGCCCTTTTCAAAGCATACAGCTTTCCGGATACAGAAGGCGATATCCTCGCCGGATGTCGCCAACGAGAAATGAAAGTACCAGTTCTAGGGTAAACTCGCATATCCAGCTTTTTCTACACCCTCGGGTTCTCCACCGGCATCTGGCTTCTGTCTCGCAACTCATTCAGCAACAGAATCAATGAATTCAGTCATTCACGCCAACATCATTTGATGTTCTAGATAACTTAGGAGACATTTTCAATACCGGGATTGAGTCCCCCCGGGAGACTCATTCTCACTCCGCTTCGTGGCTTCGATTCTGCCTTTGACCGTCATACCGAACGCGGCGAGTGACCCGTTTCCTCTGCCTTTCGGCCACACCGAACAGAGGATGCCCCTTTGATTTCTTGTCCCTGTTCGAGACCATCCAGTTCTCTCCATATTATCCTACCTCTGCAGGTTAATAGCTATTTGATACTATTACACCTGACCACCCGCTATTGTCCCTCCTCGGTTTCCCTATCGAAGTCCACCTCGGAAGATCCAAGAATCTCGAGTCTAGTGTTGGGTTTATGGACTCAACCCTAAATCCAATCGGTTATTTCCGAATACGTGAATCACTTATTCGAGTCGCACTCAAAGGTAGGGCATTTCCACTTGAAATAGATGCTTCGGGGCTGGATACTACAGTGTCTCCGATTTCTACCCCTCAAGTATGTAAGATATGTTTCTTTTCACCATCCACATAATTCACGAGACATATGTATGCATTGCGGTTGGGGTCGTACTCGACACTTGCCACTCTTCCAACAACATCTTTTTTATTCCGTCGGAAATCAATTTCACGATATAGTCGTTTATGACCACCTCCTCTATGCCTAGCAGTAATAGTCCCTCCACTAGTACGTCCGCTCCTTGGTCCACTACCACGAGTCAGTCCTTTCCGGGATTTACATCTCGTCACTTCTTCAAAACTTGAAACGGATCTATTGCGTGTGCCAGGCGTATAGGCTTTATATAATCAGATAACCATATCTCCTCTTCCTCCTTGTCGTTAGTGAAATTTGCGGGGGTTACTTGCTCAGAAATAGCGGAATGGAATCATTTTTGTGAAGCGTAATAATCATTCTCTTACGATGCATCGACCCGGACGCTCTACCCCTACGCCTTCTATCTGGTAGTCGGTGACTATTCATGTGTCTTACTTTAACGTTGAAAAGTTGCTCAATCCAATTCTTGACTTCAGTCTTGTTCGATTCTGGATTCACATCGGAGGTATACTGGTTTCGTTGCAATGGAGGAATAGTTTTTTCAGTAAGTATCTGATTTATCAATTTATCCATAATTTTTCTCGTGTCCCTTTAGCTCTTCCAATTCAAACAAACTCTCTTACTATCCGAATTCATAATTGCTTCCACTTCTTGGTTCCCGTATAGTTTTCGGAACCCATTATACTCCACCTCCCTATTTCGGTTACTCACTTTGTCACCCGAATGAAACCCTCTCCCCCCATTTGTTTGCATCCAACAGGAGTCGAACCTGCGAATTCGCCAATTATGAGTTGGGTGCCTTGACCGTTCAGCCATGGATGCTAGTTAATCCCACTTGTGGTATAATACAGTATAATCTTTAAGGTCCCGTCACTCACGTTTGATGTAATTAGGTATCCACGTTGGTAACTACCATTTTAAAAAGGAATCACTGATAGGGGATTTCCCGAGAAGCTACCAATTATTACTCATATTGAATTACCGAGGAAGAAGTGGATTTGATACACACACGGGGAAGGTTCTGGGAGCTTAGAAATCTCTTACGAACTAGGAGCCGTGTGAAGTGAGAATTTCATGCACGGTTCTGAATGAGCGGGAAGATCGAGGATCTCCTCTCCGACTCTAACTCTCCTACACCAGTCGTTGCTTCTTTTTCTGCTACTTCCAAAGTAGCAGCTCTAGCTTTATCTACACGACTCCTCGGTATTACTTTCTCATACCTATCCAGTGAATGGCATCTCGCTTTGGGAATATTAGCTACCCTTAGCATGGTATTGGGGAATCTAATTGCTGTTACTCAGACAAGCATGAAACGTATGCTAGCATATTCCTCCATAAGCCAAATCGGATATATTCTGATTGGAATACTTGCTGCGGATCCTGATAATGGCTATGCGAGTATGATAAGTTATACTTCTATCTACATATTCATGAATCTAGGGACTTTCGCTCGCATCACTTTATCTGGTTCACGAACCGGAACTGATAACATTAGGGATTATGCGGGACCATACATGAAGGATCCTGTTCTAACATTCTCTCTAGTTATACGTTTACCATCCCCAGGGGGTATCCCTCCATTAGCAGGTTTTTCCGGTAAACCCTACCCCTTCTGGCATGGATGGAAAGCTGGCTCGTACCCATTAGTTCTGGTAGCTCCCATTACAAGTGTCATTTCTATATATCACTATCCGAAGATAATTAAATTAATGTTCACCGAAGGGGGTGACACATCAACAATTTACATACAGGATCCATTAGTTTCTCCATCTACTTCGATTTCGAAGAGTTCCATTGAAATAGCTATGATTGTTCGTGTACCAGCATCAACTCTACTGGGTATATCAATGGATCCCATCATCGAGATTACACGGAATACCTCATTCCAGACCTATTTTGAGTTGTCACATGAAATAATGGAATCTTTCTGAATGATTTGTATCCAAAGCCACTTCCGTCGCTCCAACTAGTCCATTTCCGTAATTGGTGATGAAACAGTGTCGGAGAAATGATCACGCGCCTCCCAATGATCATTCGTCTCTTCCGGAGGAGATATAAGTATTTCCTGATGGTATCCATAATATTGTTCAATCCTTTGCAGTACTACAAGGATTGAACCCTCCTAATGGTACATGCGACTAAGTGATTCCCATATGGGAGCGGTTGTGTAAATGATTCGGTTCACACCCCCAGTCTTCTGCTCCGTAGCAATTCAGGTCGCTTCCCGATGAATTCCATGCTCCAATTTCGTCTAATGGATAAGTCATTTCATCCGATACCTGTACGTTCAAGGCGGGGTTGCCTTCAGACTTCTAGAAGAAAGCAAAAGAGACCAATTCTTCTTTCCGCCGCAGATTCTTTCAATTTAATAGAAACGGGGGTTGCGCTCGACGGCATTCTGATGTACACTATCAATGGATCAAATTCAGAAATCCTTTCGAGGGGACTCAAAATCTTTGGACTTGAAATCTTTCTCGTCAAATCTCCCTCTACTGAGACCGAGGGATCTCAAAACGAGAGTGATAGATAACAAGGAAAATTAGGTCTTGCAATCGACGGCATTCTGAGTTACAATAGAAATGGGTCGAATTCATAGATCCTTTCGAGGGGACTCAAAATCTTTGGAATTGAGATCTTTCTCGTCAAATCTCCCTCACTGAGGGAGATCCGATCGAGATTGATAGATAACAAGGAAAATTAGGTCTTGCAATCGACAGTTTTCTTAGCTATAATTGATCTAGCTATGATTTCCTAGTGAACTGTAAATTCTTGGACAGGGGCAATTTTGCAGCGACAATCCTCTGGACTTTGATAGTACATCTATGATTCATAGTTAGTCCAGGGGACGTTAAATCCCTTAACTTGGAATCGACTCCTTATCGTCAGGACGATTTTGCAGCGATAACAAATTAAGGCCCATGGCGGTCCCCTGGAATTGAAATCAAATCCAAGAAATTAGGTCTTGCGCTCTACGGCATTCTGTGTTACAATAGAAATGGGTCGAATTCATAGATCCTTTCGAGGGGACTGAAAATCTTTGGAATTGAGATCTTTCTCGTCAAATCTCCCTCACTGAGGGAGATCCGATCGAGATTGATAGATAACAAGGAAAATTAGGTCTTGCAATCGACGGCATTCTGAGTTACAATAGAAATGGGTCGAATTCATAGACCCTTTCGAGGGGACTCAAAATCTTCCTTGGACTTGAAATCTTTCTCGTCAAAGTCTCCCTCTACTGAGACCGAGGGATCTCAAAACGAGATTGATAGATAACAAGGAAAATTAGGTCTTGCAATCGACAGTTTTCTTAGCTATAATAGAAATGGGTCGAATTCATAGACCCTTTCGAGGGGACTCAAAATCTTTGGAATTGAGATCTTTCTCGTCAAATCTCCCTCACTGAGGGAGATCCGATCGAGATTGATAGATAACAAGGAAAATTAGGTCTTGCGCTCGACAGTTTTCTTAGCTATAATAGAAATGGGTCGAATTCATAGATCCTTTCGAGGGGACTGAAAATCTTCCTTGGACTTGAAATCCTTCTCGATCGTCAAATCTCCCTCACTGAGGGAGATCCGAGCGAGAGTGATAGATAACAAGGAGAATTAGGTCTTGCATTTGACGGTTTGATTTTGTATAATGTATCTAGTCCGATTCATAGACCCTTCCAGGGGACTGGAAATCCTTGGACTTGAAATCCTTTTCAGTGGACGGAAAATCCTTGAAGAGGACTTCAAATCCTTAAAGAAGACAGGGGACTTGAAATCCTCTTCAGGGAACTGACAATCCTTGAAGAGGACTTCAAATCCTTAAAGAAGAAAAGGGACTTGAAATCCTCTTCAGGGAACTGACAATCCTTGAAGAGGACTTCAAATCCTTAAAGAAGAAAAGGGACTTGAAATCCTCTTCAGGGAACTGACAATCCTTGAAGAGGACTTCAAATCCTTAAAGAAGAAAAGGGACTTGAAATCCTCTTCAGGGGACTGAAAATCCTTGAAGAGGACTTCAAATCCTTAAAGAAAGAAGACAGGGGACTTGAAATCCTCTTCAGGGGACTGAAAATCCTTGAAGAGGACTTCAAATCCTTAAAGAAGAAAGGGGACTTGAAATCCTTCTCAGGGGACTTCAAATCCTTCTCAAAGGACTCGAAATCCTTCTCAGGGGACTGAAAATCCTTGAAGAGGACTTCAAATCCTTATCGGGGGACTTGAAATCCTTATCGGGGGCGGGGGACTTGAAATCCTTATCGGGGGCGGGGGACTTGAAATCCTTCTCAGGGGACTGGAAATCCTTGGATAAGACAGGGGACTTGAAATCCCTTAAGAGTACGGGGGACTTGAAATCCCTTAAGAGTACGGGGGACTTGAAATCCCTTAAGAGTACGGGGGACTTGAAATCCCTGAAGAGTACGGGGGACTTGAAATCCCTTAAGAGGACTATAAATCCTTGGATAAGACAGGACTGGAAATCCTTGAATAAGACAGGGGACTTGAAATCCCTTAAGAGGACTTCAAATCCTTGGATAAGACAGGGGACTTGAAATCCCTGAAGAGGACTATAAATCCTTGGATAAGACAGGGGACTTGAAATCCCTGAAGAGGACTATAAATCCTTGGATAAGACAGGGGACTTGAAATCCCTGAAGAGGACTATAAATCCTTGGATAAGACAGGGGACTTGAAATCCCTGAAGAGGACTATAAATCCTTGGATAAGACGGGGGACTTGAAATCCCTGAAGAGGACTGGAAATCCTTGAATAAGACAGGACTTCAAATCCTTATAGATGGAGAGAGACGAAGAAACAGGATCGGTAGAGGAGGAGAAAGGGTTTGCTCTTGACGAGGAGCTGGGATGGAATCGATACAGAACAAATTTATGGATCCTTTTTTCTTCCCGGGGACTGGAAATCCTTCAACAGGAGGACTGAAAATCCTTGGAGAGAACTATAAATCCTTCAGCAGGGGGACTAGAAGTCCCTCCAGGGGACTGGAAATCCTTTTCGATATAGAGAGACGAAGAAATAAGATTGGGAAAAATAAGTAAAGGGTTGCTTTTGATGAGGGACTAGGATCGAATTGATAGAAACATATTCCGGACCCCATCCATAGAGAAAGATGGGGTGGTGGGAAGTAAAAAGGTAAGGAATAAGGAGTAGAGCCTCGATGGTGAAATGGTAGACACGCCAGATTCAAAATTTGGTGCTGAAGAGCGTGGAGGTCCGAATCCTCCTCGGGGCAGAAGGTCTCGTACCCTTATTCAGATCGAACCCTTATCTACTAAAAGCTTTATCAAAGGTTTATCAAAGATTTATTCTCTCTACCACTAGAGATTCACATTCAATTGATTTGCTTATCTCCCAAATGAGTACCTCCTCGGGGTAGGAGGTCTCGTACCCTTATTCAGATCGAACCCTTATCTATTCAAAGGTTTATCAAAGATTTATCCTCTCTACCACTAGAGATTCACATTCAATTGATTTGCTTATCTCCCAAATGAGTACCTCCTCGGGGTAGGAGGTCTCGTACACTTATTCAGATCGAACCCTTATCTACTAAAAGCTTTATCAAAGATTTATCCTCTCTACCACTAAAGATTCACATTCAATTGATTTGCTTATCTCCCAAATGAGCACTCGAAATACTTCCTCGGGGCAGAAGGTCTCGTACCCTTATTCAGATCGAACCCTTATATACTAAAAGATTTATCAAAGATTTATTCTCTCTACCACTAAAGATTCACATTCAATTGATTTGCTTATCTCCCAAATGAGCACTCGAAATACCTCCTCGATTCGAGAGACAAGTGGTCTCTCCGGTGCCTCCCAAACTCCCAATAGGAAGAAAAATCCTCGGAGGATTCTGGTCTTTCCAGTGCCCAACCCTCAAACATGGGGATGCAAATCCTCCGATTGTTGATTATTGAGACCAGAATTCTCCGCCGTCCGGGGATTTGGATATGAAGTATTAGGTATCGAATAGGAAACACCTTCTGCTTCTTTCTCAAGTGAGGCTGGGACTCAGAATCCCGAGATTCGAGGAGATCCAAGTAGGTCTTTCAACGGGACTAGAAATCCTTATCAGGGGACTTCAAATCCTTGAAGAAGACAGGACTGGAAATCCTTGAAGAAGACGGGGGACTTGAAATCCTTCGAGGGGACTAAAAATCCTAGTACCTGAGGTGGGACTGAAAGTCGTAGTAGCCAATTAGAGTGTGATGAAACTGCGTCACGAGACCCCAGTATCTGGACTAGGACCAGAAATCCTAGTAGTTAGTCGGGGCATTAGTTAGGATGTCACCAAGAATCCCTATTAGTGAATTTGAATGAACTAAAATTTTGGGATTCGGTTAGATGGTCCATCCCCTAAGGACCCGGGGTCCTTAGAGCCCTTCCAATGGAAACAATGGAAAGGACTTGAAATCCTGATTATCTAGTTGGATACGGGAAAATCCAAACTTTAGAATGAATTTTTGGAATGTAAAGATGAATGAGGGGAATGCCCCTCCTTCCTCCCCATATTACCGTTGATCACCGAGAAATTGAATCTCCGGAGAATCTCAAACAGAATGGATCGACATCTTCATCAAGGATTTGTTCCGATAAGGATGTTGGAAAACTACTACGTCCTCTACGAACTACTTCCTACATTTTCCATATAAGAGATTCCTACTCCTTCTTGATTTCGAATGTTGCTTCCATCTCCCGAATAGGAAGACTCCGAAGGTGATCTATAACTTAGTAATTATCCGGAATTCTATAAGCAGAAGTTATTGCATCAGTAAGGGGAAAAGATGTATCTTCCTTTCACCAATTCGAATCCTGAATAGCCCTATATATTGCTAGGGATCCAGACTGAGTCAAGAATATCCGAGATTTTATGATGCGATATCGAATTCCCATTCAATAATTGTCTTGTTATTCGATCCGGTGACGTCCCACTAAATCGAAATAGATTGAATAGGTATGTGGTAACTTTCAAACAACATGTTATGAATGAGAAAATCTTTGGATGAGTGACGATTCCGTCTCATCCATCTATCTCTATGAACCATAAGCCTGAAACGAAGGAATCGCTCTTGCAAATCTTCCATTGGAATGCTTTGATACGAGTGAATAGGAACAAATATCTGCGGGTATTGCAAATATATATGCATGAATTAGGTTTCTTTGACGTATTCAAAGTGTCGTTCTTCACCCGAAGGGAAATTCTTCCACCGCTTGGTAGATAATTCAGTTATCGATTTCCGGTCATATCCACGAAGAAGAAAGAAATTTCTAATCTTTTCATTTGAGAAATGTTTCTCGCGCTCCCTCCTCGTACCGTAAGTAACATAAAGCCTCCGTACCAGTTCTTGTTTCGCTAATAAACTATGACGTGAAGAGGGAATGTTATGATCCGGCTGAGATAGAAGCATGGGATCCCAGGTGAAGCGCCCCCCCAGGAATAGAATTGGTTCATCGGATCGATTACATTGCGTTTCGTATTGATTAGATGAGTTGGGGATTCCTAATTCAAGAAATTGCTCGCGTAATGATAGATTATCCAATTAATTTTCTAATCTTTTAATGTCTCTTTGTCTCGATTTACCCGAGGCTCTCTTGTAACTGAAAAGATATCCTTTTCTCTTATGCGATTTCTTTCCACTAGACTTAATCTTATTCAATTCGAAATCCCGTTGGGGGATTTGATCCTGATTCCGATGAAAAAAGATCGAATTATACAAATTATTCGATTCGGATAATACTCTTATCGATTCATAACTGCCACTTCGCATGAAACCAAAACGCCAAAATTTGGGGGACCAAGTAATCCCACGCGACACTTCCTTCGGAATCGAGTCTACTTCACTCGACTGTTCCATTTCAGAATCAGTTGGAATCTTAGACACCCCCTTCTTTGTAGATTTATAAGAACGACTCGCAGAGATTATATCTGGAGAATACCTGGGTTCGATGGAAGAAGGAAGAGGAGGACTATTAGCGAATTGACTTCTACTTCTACAGATTTCTGAACATAAGAAATCCCTCAAAAGGTTTTCCGAGATACCACAGGCTAAGTTAGAATCATTCTCTACAACTTTATCAATAACAACGAGATTCTCTTCCTCTCTCATATCCATTCCGAACCAAGGATCACGAGCTGCTAATCCGGCCAATAGCCCTAAGATATGCGGAAGTATAGCGAATTCCTTAATTGTTGACTCGGTTATTAAAGGTTCCAAATACCAGTTATACAAGTGGTAAAACCTCTTCTTCAGTGTATTACTACCAATAAATGAGGGATCTGCAGGGGAAGTATCTATCAAACCATTTTTCAGAATAGCTTTTCCTATATTGTAAGGAAGTATTTCATATCCAGAACCGAATCGGATTCCGTTACCTATATACGTAACAATTGAATTTTGTCTACGTAAAGCTAATTTAATTGCACTATCGGATACAATCTTTCTTCTTCTAGAAGTAGTGATTAATAATGCTTCATTAGCAGGAGAAAATAGATCTCGTTTGCTATAACCCGTAGTTCCAGACCCAGTACCTTCGAGAAAAGAGGGATCAGCTTCTATTTCAAAGCCTTTGACACGCGAGAGAATTGACAATTCTTTTTGACGCTGACGCCTGTTAGACCCTCGGAGATTTATCAATTAGTTCGACCAATTCGGAGCTATTGAAGCTGGATCTACCTTTGCAGGTACATGAGTCGAAGCAATAACGAGATTCTTGCGAATGCAAGGATTCCTGCGCCCATTACCGATACTCCTCAATATTAGGCAGAGTAAGAATCTGGGATCGGCTTCTAATCTGTGATACAGGCGATTAACATTCAACTCATGAATGTCTTGAATCCATATCGTACAGGGAGACATCTCTTTTGCTATTGCAAAAATAAGATTCAATCGGTTTACGCTCTGTTTCGAAATGAAAGTCCCACGTACATTATTGAAATATGATCTGTTGTATAACAACTTCCTCAATGGCAGTCTCACCGACGGAAAGTAGGAATTGGATGCTATATCCCTAACTACATAAGATCGTCCAGTTTCTATGGGTCCTACTAGTGGAACTCCTTCAGATGGTAATAATCCTGATGAAAGCAAAATAGGTACGTCACGACATGGAATATTCGGAATGCCTTTTCGTCTCATTGTCGCTGAAAGGAGAATATTTCTTTCAAGGGCAAGAAGAGCCCACTTCTCCGCAGGATCCAACTCACAGATCTCGTAATTTGATAGATCATTTTGACGAATCCGAAGTAGGTATGACAAAAGATTAGATCCTTCTTCTGGGGTGGGTTCGTGATTAATCCCACCGCTCAATGAATCGTAATTGGAATTTAATTTCGATTCATACTTGGAAATAGTTTTATTTGTCACTAGATATTGAGTCAGTAATTGTTTATTAATCTTAAGGGTGTCGGAGCTTTTCCTACGAAGTATCCACGAATCTAGTTCATTTTTCACAAGGTAATAGAAGATTATATTATTTGTATAATTCAGGAATCTCTTCAGGGAATGTATCAGTAGATCTTTCGTTTACATTTACCTTGTCGAGGGAGAATACATTACCTTTTCCAGATAAAACCCACGCATTGGGTCTATTAAATATCCGGTGATATTGAAACGTTTCCACAAGTGAGGGGAATTGGAACCCGAAACAGCAGATAAATAATGCTTGAGAAATGCAAGAACAAATAATATCGAGAAAACGAGGTAGGATGGGGCATACTTATTCGAAAATCTAAAGACTGACCATCTCGAATGCGACACCTGCGTTTAGTTAGTAATTTCTTCGAAAATAGAGAGATCTATTTTAGATAATACGTTACTGATGGAATCGTTTCTGAATCTTGATCTTAGGCTTAACGATAAACAAGCTCTAGCATTACCTATATCCTCAGCAACTCTTTCCGTAATTCCGGGGAAAGTGTAATTCAAGTCATCACTTACTTTGAGTACTATTTCTGGATATATCTCTCTAATCAGATCATAAAAGTATCTCCACCAGTTAGGGGTGAAAAACCGAGGTATATATTCTCCGAATGGGCTCCATTTCTCGCAGATATTGTCTCTCCAAAAGATCCAAGAGATCTTATATTTGTTTAAATCCTTTGATAACTCATCGAAATTAATGAGATGAGATGGAAGAATAGGTTCTTTTTAGACACGTGTATCTGCAAGCCTCGTATTTTCGTACAGAACCTTCTCTCCAGTTAATCCTGTTGGAGATCTTGATGCTACACTGCTGCATAATGAGAATTTCTTTGACCAATAAAGCGTCTCAGATTCTTCTGATTCCCAAAAATAACCAATGTGTGAATCATTTTGATAGAATTGATTCCCAATAGAATCATTCCTCGAGTTTGATCTCTTCTCAATGGATCCCTCCGAATCGACTTGATCCACTCCCGAATTTTTGAGACGGGGTCGAGATCGCCAATCAGCCGATAGCTTAGAGTTTATCAATGTTCTTTCCAAGTAATTTCCATCGCTACCACATGAAGATAGAGACGAATCTCCCGTTTCGCGAGGAGATAAGTTCAACCCCGTCAGTAGTCCTCTTAGATCCGAAATAGAGTCAAGAAATCTATCTGAATGAGTTAGTGGTGGTATCGCAGATTCATCCAGATCAGATGGAGTCGATTCGGTTGTTGCGAGTATATGATCAATAGTTTCCCTTTCCGTTCGTTGCGAGGAATTGGGTAACAACGAATCAGACACTTGGGATTGAATAGATGAAGTGATATTTTTTGTATCTAAGGATCCTATTTCAAGAGATGGGATGACTTCATCACCGGAGCCCGTATACGAATTCTCTAAGATGTCAGAGTAACTACTGCTGTATCCTCCAACCAACGAATCCCTTCTTCTGATTATTGAGATAAAATCCCTTCCGGCACAGTTCAATACGGGTAAATGCGAGTAATCTATAAAGTTTGGTGTATCTACTTCATCGGAAATGGATCCCGAAATACTCCCAATATTCCTATTCGAACCTTTCCCATAATTCAAATTATCCAGAAACAGATCCCAATCCTGCCTTCCCGTAGCGGAATAAGCACCATTCGGGAGTTTTGTTCCAATACATTCGATACAGGATGATTCAACAAGAAATGGATTAACTGCGGGTTTTAGGAAGATTGAGGAGCCTACCGATTCTTCATCCATTAACAATCCGGACTCGATGAAGAAACTATCTTTTCTACCGAAGATTCTCTTGAGAAAGGATATCTTCTCATCGAGGTTGAGTGAACTCAGAAGGAAATCAAGCAGTGGATAATCTATATTGTTCAATTTATAGACAAGATAATCAATCCCATCTGTCGAAGCTTCTTCACTAATATACTTGGGAATAATGATTCGGTAAATAGATGATATATTGGTAAATTCCTTGGGATACTTGTTGTTCCTCCCAGCCGTACTACGAATAGTGATACCAATATTATTTAGTGCTAATATCGACAGATCATAGATTGATCTACCTAAGTCGGATCTTATTTCTGCGAATACTCTCTTGGAAGGGGAAAAAGACAAGTCTCTGATTGTATCAAGCCACCTGTGCACATTTGACCGAACATCTGGATATTCATCAATTGGGGAAATAATACATTCATGCAACAAACGCTCTATGTTACCCCTCCATTCCAATAATCTCTATTCAATTGCAATTCTTGTTACACCAGTAGATCCCTCGCCCCCCTCCCGGCTACCCAATTGATAGTTGATTCTGGATAGATATTCACTAGCTAATGTACAGAAATAGTCACGCGAAAAGAGCGTGTATACTGAGTAGAGAGATATTAACCTATTTCGTTCATATACCCTAACTAGAGAGTATGTTGAAGATATGTTACCTCCCTCTCCCGATTCATCTGAAAAAGTAGGATTTTCACTTCCATCAGTTCTTTCTACAGGTACATCGAAAAGGATCTCTAAACGGTTTGAAATAATCTTATCAAGATCGAAGTATGCGCCATTTTGCATCTCTGATTCCTCGTCAAGTATTCCACCAAATGATAGATCTCCTCTCGATAGAAAGGCTTTCCTAGGTTCCTCGCTACTACTACCAATTCTTACCTTACTGGAAATCAAATTCGATTTTTTAACTCTTAAAAGAAATCCAGTCAGTCGGTTTCTTGATTCATTTATTAGTTGTGAATAGGCGTGTAGAATAGAAAATTCCCCCTCATTTCCGTGGGAATCTAACCCCAATAATTGGAAGAACCACTTACGATTCTAGGAAGAATCAATACATTTATTGGAATCATTTTCTGCTATTCCCGCTACAGAAGGGGAGAAAGGATCTCCCAACAATAAAGGAGAGTCGAGTGTAAAATGCCGACAATCTCTCTCTACTTTCCATAAATGAGATATTCTTCCGATACCGAAAGACACGGAATTCTTATATCATTCTTCTGCCAAATATGTCTTAATAGGAGTTCCATCGGCGGTGGGACCCATACCTAGTTCATGTATAGATGATTCTGTTGAAAAGCCGTGACTCACCGCCTCTGGAGAATCATCAGTGGATATTGCTCTTTCCTCCGGAGAGTAACTGCCTACAAAGCCATTTCCAGATCTTTTCATTGAATCATATTCTGGATTTCTCTCCTCACTTCAACTAGATAAACAAGTATCTTCGATAGGTATCTCCTTCCCAACCTTCTGATTTCTGGAATCAGACTCATCCCTTGAGTTGCTATGAAAAGCCTCCAATTCTCTAGATGTCTCTATTTGTGAGGAGACATACTTCGAGAAACCACAGGAAATTTCTAGTAATATACTTGGTACCTCAGTGAGTAATTGATTATCCGATAGATAATCAAGTTCGATAAATCTCTTTTCTAAGAGAGATCTCGTTAGATTCAATTCGCGCTCATCCTTATTCCATGGAGAAGGACTTTGGTGACAGGAATGCCACATATAAAAATCGGCGTAATCCCGGAATAGTGTCCAACTCCCCTCGTCAATGGAATTTAACCAATCTCTTATATCGCTATAGGATAGGGATACACCATCACGAGATGACATTGTATTCTTATGGGGTGGAAATAGAGACAAATTGGAGAGACCCTTCCGCTCGGAATAGAACGGTGATTCATCTCCCTGCCGATCTACTGAATCCCTGGATTCGAGTAACATTTTGTCCCAAAAGTCCGATATTACGGGAATGAAGGAATCGCTTCTTAATGTTGCTGTTTGTAGCCAATTAACCCTTTGCTTGTCATGGATTTTCCGGAGAAGTAACGAATCAGAATCATTTTAGTAACAGTCATCCTTACGAAGTATCACATTTATATAGAATTCAAAAAACTCATTTGAATCTTCTAGATTCTTATCCCCCAGTGATTTTTCAATCCTCTCAGTCACATCTCTGGATATATTCTTGATGGGGAGTGGATCCCTCATCAGCCGGACCCTCCATCCATCTGAAACCGAAGGATCCATCGCACTATATATGGGAACTTGCGGTTCTTCCCTCGTCGAAGTTGTGGAAATATTTCCGTTTGAATCCGAATAGTAAGAATTACGTGTCTTTCCCTTTCTATCCTTTTCAGCAGGTGAGCATCTTATTGATAGAGAAAGAGGATAGAAGGATTCAACAGAATTTGTTGCTGGTTTTTTTACTACTCCACCAGTTCTATTAATTAGTTTCGCTAGATCTATAGAACCTCCTTCGATCAAATTTCTCTCACCTGAACGATGCATAGGAATTGGTATTGTTAGTAACATCAGGATTCCCGGAGTCACGCTATTACCCCGCTTCATTGAATCGCGCAGATTCCGTAAAAAGATTGAACTCAGAATTCATAAGTCAAATAATTTGATGGAGGGTTCATAACTGGAGAATAGACCAATTAGAAATTCCCCTAGATCTTGATTTTTCAATGATTCAAATGAGTAGTGGAATCCATCGGTTTCTGCTAACTTCGGAACTTCAGAGAATAAATCTGGACTTCTTACTTTTTCTTCTCCCACTTCTCTTACCTCATGATCTCTCTTCACTTTATCTATATGTGGTAGATACTACCCACCTCTCACATTCCATTATATAGATAATATCGAAAGATTCAAGGCCCAATGGAGTGAGTACTTTCGATGTGGTGATTTGTGGGTGTATTCGTACCTACCTGAAGCTGTCTCGGGAATCTCGAATTGTTGAAGAAACCTATCTATGTCTTATCTATCTCCTCATCAACTTATTTTATTCCGAGTGATAAAGACGAGTTCTCCAACCTGATGGGCGAACGACGGGGATTGAACCCGCGCGTGATGGATCCACAATCCATTGCCTTGATCCACTTGGCTACGTCCGCCCCCTACTTTCCCTATTCAGCTTTCTTAACTGGGAGAGAACAAGATCTACTAGGGTCATTCATTCGATGCGCGTACGTATTATTCGTCTATATATTAATACAAGAAAAAATATGTTAGGTGAAAAATGTATTCTCAATCTATTCCAGTGGGTACGGGACTACAAGCGTTCCGCTAATCAGAATGAGAATATCTTTGATTCCCATTCTCTGTAATCCTAGAAGGGTGTTTCAAAGATTCCCCAGAATCCAAGATTGGAAACTGATAATTGTAAGATTATGGCGAGATATTACTATTATTTCTATTCATTCCATCGGACGAATCTCCATTAAATACCAAACCTTATGCGAGGTTTGGTATTTAGTGATGCTGCACGACCAGACAGGTATTATCCGTTTACAGAAGGAGCTTCAACAGAAGCTAAGTCTAGAGGGAAATTATGAGCGTTACGTTCATGCATAACTTCCATACCTAGGTTAGCACGGTTGATGATATCAGCCCAGGTGTTAATAACACGACCTTGGCTATCAACCACGGATTGGTTGAAGTTAAAACCATTCAAGTTGAATGCCATGGTGCTGATACCCAAGGCAGTAAACCAGATGCCTACTACGGGCCAAGCGGCTAAGAAGAAGTGCAGAGAGCGAGAATTGTTAAAGCTGGCATATTGGAAGATCAAACGGCCAAAATAACCGTGAGCAGCTACGATGTTGTAGGTCTCTTCCTCTTGACCGAACTTGTAACCTGCATTAGCAGACTCATTCTCAGTAGTTTCTCTGATCAAACTAGAAGTTACCAAAGAACCATGCATAGCACTGAATAGAGAGCCGCCGAATACGCCAGCTACACCCAACATGTGGAAGGGATGCATAAGGATGTTGTGCTCAGCCTGGAAAACGATCATGAAGTTGAAAGTACCAGAAATTCCTAGGGGCATACCGTCAGAGAAACTTCCTTGACCGATTGGGTAGATCAGGAACACAGCGGTAGCAGCTGCAACGGGAGCTGAGTACGCAACAGCAATCCAAGGACGCATGCCTAAACGGAAACTAAGTTCCCACTCACGACCCATGTAGCAAGCTACACCAAGTAGGAAGTGAAGAACGATCAGTTCGTAAGGACCACCATTGTATAGCCATTCATCAACGGAAGCTGCTTCCCAGATTGGGTAGAAGTGTAAACCGATAGCTGCAGAAGTAGGAATGATAGCACCGGAGATAATGTTGTTTCCGTATAGCAAAGAACCGGAGACAGGCTCACGAATACCATCGATATCTACAGGGGGAGCTGCGATGAAAGCAATGATGAATACAGAGGTTGCGGTTAATAAGGTGGGAATCATTAAGACACCGAACCATCCGATGTAAAGACGGTTTTCAGTGCTGGTGATCCAGTCGCAGAAGCGACCCCATAGGCTTGCGCTTTCGCGTCTTTCTAAAGTTGCGGTCGTGGTAATTTTTGGTTTTCGAAACGATTGGTGATTACCCAAGCTGATGAGCCTGTTGATCCATAGTATATCACAGAATCCCACCTGTGTCAACTAATCTAATATTGATTGAATATCCGAAGAAACGGGAAGACTTCCCTTTGTTTTCGCACGATACTTCTTCAAACCTTGACTCTCTTTTCAGACGCATTTCCCTTTTATTATCATAAACCACGGGAAAGTCAACGTTAGTTCGGCTCCTCGAGTACATCATGGGAGATGCCAGCTTTGCCTTAGATGTACTACGACTCAATCATCGATTCGAGGTGAGGGACATACAGGATAAATATCTGCTGGCGTTGCCTGACATCCCCCCCCCCCCCCGAGGTGAGTAGTCCGCCCCAGGCGGAGATAGTTGAGAATGGTGGGAGTCGCGGGGATGCGGGCAGTGCCAATCATGTCGATCATGTCGATTGTGTCGATTGTGTCGATCATTCTAGTCATGTCGATCATGTCGATCATGTTGATTGCGTCGATTGCGTCGATCACTTTGGTCATGTCGATCATGTTGATCATGTCGATGATGTTATGGACTTTACGATTCGACACTAGTCTTTCTCTTTTTCATGAGGTACTATACCAGTGACAAAATTTCCCCTATGACTTGGATATTCTTTCTCCCATTATTTAATTTCTGCTTATCCATATGCTTCTGGCGTATCTTGATTCCTAATACCCTGCGCTCCGGAGTAGAAGGTTTCAATCCACCAATAAGAGGTTGTGGATTGAAACGAACCCGGAACTAACGGAAATGGGCAAAAGCCTTATTAGCTTCTGCCACCTTGTGAGTCTCCTCCTTCTTCCGTACAGCACTACCAGAATTTCTGGCAGCATCCATTAATTCATCACTTGATCTTAAAGCCATACTTCGACCTGAACGTTTTCGACACGCGATCAATAACCATCGGATAGCCAAAGCTCTTCCTTCTGCAGGTACTACTTCAACGGGGACTCGATAAGTCGATCCACCTACACGTTTGGATTCTGTTACTATATCGGGAGTTACCCTACGTATTGCTTGTCGCGGGACAGACAGTGGATTCTTATTCGTCTTTTCCTTAATCCGCTTCATAGCCTGATAGAGAATCTGATAAGCCAATGATTTCTTGCCATCTTTAAGAATACGATCAACCAACATGTTTACTAATCGATTACGATAAATCGGATCCGATTCTATATTTTTCTTTTTGTTCGCTACATTGCTCCGGTGTAACATGAGTTTACAGATATGTCGGATTCCGATTCTATCTCGACTGTATCTTAGAATCTTATTTGGGCTTTTTCACTCCATATTGTAGGGTGGATCCGCCGGTTAGTCGAGGATCTCCCCCCAAACTGCACGTGCGACTTTCATCGAATGCAGCTTTCCATATGATTGAATAGAAAGTCTTGAAGTAAGTTCGGGTTACTTCAATGAATCATATTTACTCATTAGGCATTGAGTATCCGTTTCCTCTTCATCATCCCACGAATAGGAGAAGGGAAATCCCGTATTTCATTTATCTCACCAAGAATGTCCGTGGGTTTATTGATCCAATTACCAAATGTTCACAAAACCTCCACTGAATCTCCATAATCGTAGTCCGAACTCGTTCTGAGAGAGAGAAGACATTCGAAGATTTTCCAAATAAATGGGAGTCCGGGTAAGACTCAACTTACTGGAATGCAATACCCTGGACACCGAGTTGTTTCACACGAATAAGATAATAATCAATCTCCGTAATAGCAGGCTTCGGTCCCCTGGCAACATTCCCACTATCGGGTCGGCTATGCATTTGACA
>NW_028239455.1:0-47500 GCF_047967505.1 Dipteris shenzhenensis | reverse complement strand
ATAATTTGCAAGAACATTCCGTGGTCCTTGTGAGAGGCGGGAGGGTGAAGGACCTACCTGGTGTAAGATATCATATCGTTAGAGGAACTTTAGATGCTGTAGGAGTAAAGGATCGTAAGAAGGGGCGTTCCAGTGCGTTGCAGAACATTGTCGTAACTTGTATCATCGCAATGATTCCGTATCGGTTGTTCTGATATGTCAAATGCATAGCCGACCCGATAGTGGGAATGTTGCCAGGGGACCGAAGCCTGCTATTACGGAGATTGATTATTATCTTATTCGTGTGAAACAACTCGGTGTCCAGGGTATTGCATTCCAGTAAGTTGAGTCTTACCCGGACTCCCATTTATTTGGAAAATCTTCGAATGTCTTCTCTCTCTCAGAACGAGTTCGGACTACGATTATGGAGATTCAGTGGAGGTTTTGTGAACATTTGGTAATTGGATCAATAAACCCACGGACATTCTTGGTGAGATAAATGAAATACGGGATTTCCCTTCTCCTATTCGTGGGATGATGAAGAGGAAACGGATACTCAATGCCTAATGAGTAAATATGATTCATTGAAGTAACCCGAACTTACTTCAAGACTTTCTATTCAATCATATGGAAAGCTGCATTCGATGAAAGTCGCACGTGCAGTTTGGGGGGAGATCCTCGACTAACCGGCGGATCCACCCTACAATATGGAGTGAAAAAGCCCAAATAAGATTCTAAGATACAGTCGAGATAGAATCGGAATCCGACATATCTGTAAACTCATGTTACACCGGAGCAATGTAGCGAACAAAAAGAAAAATATAGAATCGGATCCGATTTATCGTAATCGATTAGTAAACATGTTGGTTGATCGTATTCTTAAAGATGGCAAGAAATCATTGGCTTATCAGATTCTCTATCAGGCTATGAAGCGGATTAAGGAAAAGACGAATAAGAATCCACTGTCTGTCCCGCGACAAGCAATACGTAGGGTAACTCCCGATATAGTAACAGAATCCAAACGTGTAGGTGGATCGACTTATCGAGTCCCCGTTGAAGTAGTACCTGCAGAAGGAAGAGCTTTGGCTATCCGATGGTTATTGATCGCGTGTCGAAAACGTTCAGGTCGAAGTATGGCTTTAAGATCAAGTGATGAATTAATGGATGCTGCCAGAAATTCTGGTAGTGCTGTACGGAAGAAGGAGGAGACTCACAAGGTGGCAGAAGCTAATAAGGCTTTTGCCCATTTCCGTTAGTTCCGGGTTCGTTTCAATCCACAACCTCTTATTGGTGGATTGAAACCTTCTACTCCGGAGCGCAGGGTATTAGGAATCAAGATACGCCAGAAGCATATGGATAAGCAGAAATTAAATAATGGGAGAAAGAATATCCAAGTCATAGGGGAAATTTTGTCACTGGTATAGTACCTCATGAAAAAGAGAAAGACTAGTGTCGAATCGTAAAGTCCATAACATCATCGACATGATCAACATGATCGACATGACCAAAGTGATCGACGCAATCGACGCAATCAACATGATCGACATGATCGACATGACTAGAATGA
This sequence comes from Dipteris shenzhenensis, assembly GCF_047967505.1. Classification (NCBI taxonomy): domain Eukaryota; kingdom Viridiplantae; phylum Streptophyta; class Polypodiopsida; order Gleicheniales; family Dipteridaceae; genus Dipteris; species Dipteris shenzhenensis. The sequence continues at coordinate 45,954 of NW_028239455.1, read as the reverse complement.
TCGACACAATCGACACAATCGACATGATCGACATGATTGGCACTGCCCGCATCCCCGCGACTCCCACCATTCTCAACTATCTCCGCCTGGGGCGGACTACTCACCTCGGGGGGGGGGGGGGATGTCAGGCAACGCCAGCAGATATTTATCCTGTATGTCCCTCACCTCGAATCGATGATTGAGTCGTAGTACATCTAAGGCAAAGCTGGCATCTCCCATGATGTACTCGAGGAGCCGAACTAACGTTGACTTTCCCGTGGTTTATGATAATAAAAGGGAAATGCGTCTGAAAAGAGAGTCAAGGTTTGAAGAAGTATCGTGCGAAAACAAAGGGAAGTCTTCCCGTTTCTTCGGATATTCAATCAATATTAGATTAGTTGACACAGGTGGGATTCTGTGATATACTATGGATCAACAGGCTCATCAGCTTGGGTAATCACCAATCGTTTCGAAAACCAAAAATTACCACGACCGCAACTTTAGAAAGACGCGAAAGCGCAAGCCTATGGGGTCGCTTCTGCGACTGGATCACCAGCACTGAAAACCGTCTTTACATCGGATGGTTCGGTGTCTTAATGATTCCCACCTTATTAACCGCAACCTCTGTATTCATCATTGCTTTCATCGCAGCTCCCCCTGTAGATATCGATGGTATTCGTGAGCCTGTCTCCGGTTCTTTGCTATACGGAAACAACATTATCTCCGGTGCTATCATTCCTACTTCTGCAGCTATCGGTTTACACTTCTACCCAATCTGGGAAGCAGCTTCCGTTGATGAATGGCTATACAATGGTGGTCCTTACGAACTGATCGTTCTTCACTTCCTACTTGGTGTAGCTTGCTACATGGGTCGTGAGTGGGAACTTAGTTTCCGTTTAGGCATGCGTCCTTGGATTGCTGTTGCGTACTCAGCTCCCGTTGCAGCTGCTACCGCTGTGTTCCTGATCTACCCAATCGGTCAAGGAAGTTTCTCTGACGGTATGCCCCTAGGAATTTCTGGTACTTTCAACTTCATGATCGTTTTCCAGGCTGAGCACAACATCCTTATGCATCCCTTCCACATGTTGGGTGTAGCTGGCGTATTCGGCGGCTCTCTATTCAGTGCTATGCATGGTTCTTTGGTAACTTCTAGTTTGATCAGAGAAACTACTGAGAATGAGTCTGCTAATGCAGGTTACAAGTTCGGTCAAGAGGAAGAGACCTACAACATCGTAGCTGCTCACGGTTATTTTGGCCGTTTGATCTTCCAATATGCCAGCTTTAACAATTCTCGCTCTCTGCACTTCTTCTTAGCCGCTTGGCCCGTAGTAGGCATCTGGTTTACTGCCTTGGGTATCAGCACCATGGCATTCAACTTGAATGGTTTTAACTTCAACCAATCCGTGGTTGATAGCCAAGGTCGTGTTATTAACACCTGGGCTGATATCATCAACCGTGCTAACCTAGGTATGGAAGTTATGCATGAACGTAACGCTCATAATTTCCCTCTAGACTTAGCTTCTGTTGAAGCTCCTTCTGTAAACGGATAATACCTGTCTGGTCGTGCAGCATCACTAAATACCAAACCTCGCATAAGGTTTGGTATTTAATGGAGATTCGTCCGATGGAATGAATAGAAATAATAGTAATATCTCGCCATAATCTTACAATTATCAGTTTCCAATCTTGGATTCTGGGGAATCTTTGAAACACCCTTCTAGGATTACAGAGAATGGGAATCAAAGATATTCTCATTCTGATTAGCGGAACGCTTGTAGTCCCGTACCCACTGGAATAGATTGAGAATACATTTTTCACCTAACATATTTTTTCTTGTATTAATATATAGACGAATAATACGTACGCGCATCGAATGAATGACCCTAGTAGATCTTGTTCTCTCCCAGTTAAGAAAGCTGAATAGGGAAAGTAGGGGGCGGACGTAGCCAAGTGGATCAAGGCAATGGATTGTGGATCCATCACGCGCGGGTTCAATCCCCGTCGTTCGCCCATCAGGTTGGAGAACTCGTCTTTATCACTCGGAATAAAATAAGTTGATGAGGAGATAGATAAGACATAGATAGGTTTCTTCAACAATTCGAGATTCCCGAGACAGCTTCAGGTAGGTACGAATACACCCACAAATCACCACATCGAAAGTACTCACTCCATTGGGCCTTGAATCTTTCGATATTATCTATATAATGGAATGTGAGAGGTGGGTAGTATCTACCACATATAGATAAAGTGAAGAGAGATCATGAGGTAAGAGAAGTGGGAGAAGAAAAAGTAAGAAGTCCAGATTTATTCTCTGAAGTTCCGAAGTTAGCAGAAACCGATGGATTCCACTACTCATTTGAATCATTGAAAAATCAAGATCTAGGGGAATTTCTAATTGGTCTATTCTCCAGTTATGAACCCTCCATCAAATTATTTGACTTATGAATTCTGAGTTCAATCTTTTTACGGAATCTGCGCGATTCAATGAAGCGGGGTAATAGCGTGACTCCGGGAATCCTGATGTTACTAACAATACCAATTCCTATGCATCGTTCAGGTGAGAGAAATTTGATCGAAGGAGGTTCTATAGATCTAGCGAAACTAATTAATAGAACTGGTGGAGTAGTAAAAAAACCAGCAACAAATTCTGTTGAATCCTTCTATCCTCTTTCTCTATCAATAAGATGCTCACCTGCTGAAAAGGATAGAAAGGGAAAGACACGTAATTCTTACTATTCGGATTCAAACGGAAATATTTCCACAACTTCGACGAGGGAAGAACCGCAAGTTCCCATATATAGTGCGATGGATCCTTCGGTTTCAGATGGATGGAGGGTCCGGCTGATGAGGGATCCACTCCCCATCAAGAATATATCCAGAGATGTGACTGAGAGGATTGAAAAATCACTGGGGGATAAGAATCTAGAAGATTCAAATGAGTTTTTTGAATTCTATATAAATGTGATACTTCGTAAGGATGACTGTTACTAAAATGATTCTGATTCGTTACTTCTCCGGAAAATCCATGACAAGCAAAGGGTTAATTGGCTACAAACAGCAACATTAAGAAGCGATTCCTTCATTCCCGTAATATCGGACTTTTGGGACAAAATGTTACTCGAATCCAGGGATTCAGTAGATCGGCAGGGAGATGAATCACCGTTCTATTCCGAGCGGAAGGGTCTCTCCAATTTGTCTCTATTTCCACCCCATAAGAATACAATGTCATCTCGTGATGGTGTATCCCTATCCTATAGCGATATAAGAGATTGGTTAAATTCCATTGACGAGGGGAGTTGGACACTATTCCGGGATTACGCCGATTTTTATATGTGGCATTCCTGTCACCAAAGTCCTTCTCCATGGAATAAGGATGAGCGCGAATTGAATCTAACGAGATCTCTCTTAGAAAAGAGATTTATCGAACTTGATTATCTATCGGATAATCAATTACTCACTGAGGTACCAAGTATATTACTAGAAATTTCCTGTGGTTTCTCGAAGTATGTCTCCTCACAAATAGAGACATCTAGAGAATTGGAGGCTTTTCATAGCAACTCAAGGGATGAGTCTGATTCCAGAAATCAGAAGGTTGGGAAGGAGATACCTATCGAAGATACTTGTTTATCTAGTTGAAGTGAGGAGAGAAATCCAGAATATGATTCAATGAAAAGATCTGGAAATGGCTTTGTAGGCAGTTACTCTCCGGAGGAAAGAGCAATATCCACTGATGATTCTCCAGAGGCGGTGAGTCACGGCTTTTCAACAGAATCATCTATACATGAACTAGGTATGGGTCCCACCGCCGATGGAACTCCTATTAAGACATATTTGGCAGAAGAATGATATAAGAATTCCGTGTCTTTCGGTATCGGAAGAATATCTCATTTATGGAAAGTAGAGAGAGATTGTCGGCATTTTACACTCGACTCTCCTTTATTGTTGGGAGATCCTTTCTCCCCTTCTGTAGCGGGAATAGCAGAAAATGATTCCAATAAATGTATTGATTCTTCCTAGAATCGTAAGTGGTTCTTCCAATTATTGGGGTTAGATTCCCACGGAAATGAGGGGGAATTTTCTATTCTACACGCCTATTCACAACTAATAAATGAATCAAGAAACCGACTGACTGGATTTCTTTTAAGAGTTAAAAAATCGAATTTGATTTCCAGTAAGGTAAGAATTGGTAGTAGTAGCGAGGAACCTAGGAAAGCCTTTCTATCGAGAGGAGATCTATCATTTGGTGGAATACTTGACGAGGAATCAGAGATGCAAAATGGCGCATACTTCGATCTTGATAAGATTATTTCAAACCGTTTAGAGATCCTTTTCGATGTACCTGTAGAAAGAACTGATGGAAGTGAAAATCCTACTTTTTCAGATGAATCGGGAGAGGGAGGTAACATATCTTCAACATACTCTCTAGTTAGGGTATATGAACGAAATAGGTTAATATCTCTCTACTCAGTATACACGCTCTTTTCGCGTGACTATTTCTGTACATTAGCTAGTGAATATCTATCCAGAATCAACTATCAATTGGGTAGCCGGGAGGGGGGCGAGGGATCTACTGGTGTAACAAGAATTGCAATTGAATAGAGATTATTGGAATGGAGGGGTAACATAGAGCGTTTGTTGCATGAATGTATTATTTCCCCAATTGATGAATATCCAGATGTTCGGTCAAATGTGCACAGGTGGCTTGATACAATCAGAGACTTGTCTTTTTCCCCTTCCAAGAGAGTATTCGCAGAAATAAGATCCGACTTAGGTAGATCAATCTATGATCTGTCGATATTAGCACTAAATAATATTGGTATCACTATTCGTAGTACGGCTGGGAGGAACAACAAGTATCCCAAGGAATTTACCAATATATCATCTATTTACCGAATCATTATTCCCAAGTATATTAGTGAAGAAGCTTCGACAGATGGGATTGATTATCTTGTCTATAAATTGAACAATATAGATTATCCACTGCTTGATTTCCTTCTGAGTTCACTCAACCTCGATGAGAAGATATCCTTTCTCAAGAGAATCTTCGGTAGAAAAGATAGTTTCTTCATCGAGTCCGGATTGTTAATGGATGAAGAATCGGTAGGCTCCTCAATCTTCCTAAAACCCGCAGTTAATCCATTTCTTGTTGAATCATCCTGTATCGAATGTATTGGAACAAAACTCCCGAATGGTGCTTATTCCGCTACGGGAAGGCAGGATTGGGATCTGTTTCTGGATAATTTGAATTATGGGAAAGGTTCGAATAGGAATATTGGGAGTATTTCGGGATCCATTTCCGATGAAGTAGATACACCAAACTTTATAGATTACTCGCATTTACCCGTATTGAACTGTGCCGGAAGGGATTTTATCTCAATAATCAGAAGAAGGGATTCGTTGGTTGGAGGATACAGCAGTAGTTACTCTGACATCTTAGAGAATTCGTATACGGGCTCCGGTGATGAAGTCATCCCATCTCTTGAAATAGGATCCTTAGATACAAAAAATATCACTTCATCTATTCAATCCCAAGTGTCTGATTCGTTGTTACCCAATTCCTCGCAACGAACGGAAAGGGAAACTATTGATCATATACTCGCAACAACCGAATCGACTCCATCTGATCTGGATGAATCTGCGATACCACCACTAACTCATTCAGATAGATTTCTTGACTCTATTTCGGATCTAAGAGGACTACTGACGGGGTTGAACTTATCTCCTCGCGAAACGGGAGATTCGTCTCTATCTTCATGTGGTAGCGATGGAAATTACTTGGAAAGAACATTGATAAACTCTAAGCTATCGGCTGATTGGCGATCTCGACCCCGTCTCAAAAATTCGGGAGTGGATCAAGTCGATTCGGAGGGATCCATTGAGAAGAGATCAAACTCGAGGAATGATTCTATTGGGAATCAATTCTATCAAAATGATTCACACATTGGTTATTTTTGGGAATCAGAAGAATCTGAGACGCTTTATTGGTCAAAGAAATTCTCATTATGCAGCAGTGTAGCATCAAGATCTCCAACAGGATTAACTGGAGAGAAGGTTCTGTACGAAAATACGAGGCTTGCAGATACACGTGTCTAAAAAGAACCTATTCTTCCATCTCATCTCATTAATTTCGATGAGTTATCAAAGGATTTAAACAAATATAAGATCTCTTGGATCTTTTGGAGAGACAATATCTGCGAGAAATGGAGCCCATTCGGAGAATATATACCTCGGTTTTTCACCCCTAACTGGTGGAGATACTTTTATGATCTGATTAGAGAGATATATCCAGAAATAGTACTCAAAGTAAGTGATGACTTGAATTACACTTTCCCCGGAATTACGGAAAGAGTTGCTGAGGATATAGGTAATGCTAGAGCTTGTTTATCGTTAAGCCTAAGATCAAGATTCAGAAACGATTCCATCAGTAACGTATTATCTAAAATAGATCTCTCTATTTTCGAAGAAATTACTAACTAAACGCAGGTGTCGCATTCGAGATGGTCAGTCTTTAGATTTTCGAATAAGTATGCCCCATCCTACCTCGTTTTCTCGATATTATTTGTTCTTGCATTTCTCAAGCATTATTTATCTGCTGTTTCGGGTTCCAATTCCCCTCACTTGTGGAAACGTTTCAATATCACCGGATATTTAATAGACCCAATGCGTGGGTTTTATCTGGAAAAGGTAATGTATTCTCCCTCGACAAGGTAAATGTAAACGAAAGATCTACTGATACATTCCCTGAAGAGATTCCTGAATTATACAAATAATATAATCTTCTATTACCTTGTGAAAAATGAACTAGATTCGTGGATACTTCGTAGGAAAAGCTCCGACACCCTTAAGATTAATAAACAATTACTGACTCAATATCTAGTGACAAATAAAACTATTTCCAAGTATGAATCGAAATTAAATTCCAATTACGATTCATTGAGCGGTGGGATTAATCACGAACCCACCCCAGAAGAAGGATCTAATCTTTTGTCATACCTACTTCGGATTCGTCAAAATGATCTATCAAATTACGAGATCTGTGAGTTGGATCCTGCGGAGAAGTGGGCTCTTCTTGCCCTTGAAAGAAATATTCTCCTTTCAGCGACAATGAGACGAAAAGGCATTCCGAATATTCCATGTCGTGACGTACCTATTTTGCTTTCATCAGGATTATTACCATCTGAAGGAGTTCCACTAGTAGGACCCATAGAAACTGGACGATCTTATGTAGTTAGGGATATAGCATCCAATTCCTACTTTCCGTCGGTGAGACTGCCATTGAGGAAGTTGTTATACAACAGATCATATTTCAATAATGTACGTGGGACTTTCATTTCGAAACAGAGCGTAAACCGATTGAATCTTATTTTTGCAATAGCAAAAGAGATGTCTCCCTGTACGATATGGATTCAAGACATTCATGAGTTGAATGTTAATCGCCTGTATCACAGATTAGAAGCCGATCCCAGATTCTTACTCTGCCTAATATTGAGGAGTATCGGTAATGGGCGCAGGAATCCTTGCATTCGCAAGAATCTCGTTATTGCTTCGACTCATGTACCTGCAAAGGTAGATCCAGCTTCAATAGCTCCGAATTGGTCGAACTAATTGATAAATCTCCGAGGGTCTAACAGGCGTCAGCGTCAAAAAGAATTGTCAATTCTCTCGCGTGTCAAAGGCTTTGAAATAGAAGCTGATCCCTCTTTTCTCGAAGGTACTGGGTCTGGAACTACGGGTTATAGCAAACGAGATCTATTTTCTCCTGCTAATGAAGCATTATTAATCACTACTTCTAGAAGAAGAAAGATTGTATCCGATAGTGCAATTAAATTAGCTTTACGTAGACAAAATTCAATTGTTACGTATATAGGTAACGGAATCCGATTCGGTTCTGGATATGAAATACTTCCTTACAATATAGGAAAAGCTATTCTGAAAAATGGTTTGATAGATACTTCCCCTGCAGATCCCTCATTTATTGGTAGTAATACACTGAAGAAGAGGTTTTACCACTTGTATAACTGGTATTTGGAACCTTTAATAACCGAGTCAACAATTAAGGAATTCGCTATACTTCCGCATATCTTAGGGCTATTGGCCGGATTAGCAGCTCGTGATCCTTGGTTCGGAATGGATATGAGAGAGGAAGAGAATCTCGTTGTTATTGATAAAGTTGTAGAGAATGATTCTAACTTAGCCTGTGGTATCTCGGAAAACCTTTTGAGGGATTTCTTATGTTCAGAAATCTGTAGAAGTAGAAGTCAATTCGCTAATAGTCCTCCTCTTCCTTCTTCCATCGAACCCAGGTATTCTCCAGATATAATCTCTGCGAGTCGTTCTTATAAATCTACAAAGAAGGGGGTGTCTAAGATTCCAACTGATTCTGAAATGGAACAGTCGAGTGAAGTAGACTCGATTCCGAAGGAAGTGTCGCGTGGGATTACTTGGTCCCCCAAATTTTGGCGTTTTGGTTTCATGCGAAGTGGCAGTTATGAATCGATAAGAGTATTATCCGAATCGAATAATTTGTATAATTCGATCTTTTTTCATCGGAATCAGGATCAAATCCCCCAACGGGATTTCGAATTGAATAAGATTAAGTCTAGTGGAAAGAAATCGCATAAGAGAAAAGGATATCTTTTCAGTTACAAGAGAGCCTCGGGTAAATCGAGACAAAGAGACATTAAAAGATTAGAAAATTAATTGGATAATCTATCATTACGCGAGCAATTTCTTGAATTAGGAATCCCCAACTCATCTAATCAATACGAAACGCAATGTAATCGATCCGATGAACCAATTCTATTCCTGGGGGGGCGCTTCACCTGGGATCCCATGCTTCTATCTCAGCCGGATCATAACATTCCCTCTTCACGTCATAGTTTATTAGCGAAACAAGAACTGGTACGGAGGCTTTATGTTACTTACGGTACGAGGAGGGAGCGCGAGAAACATTTCTCAAATGAAAAGATTAGAAATTTCTTTCTTCTTCGTGGATATGACCGGAAATCGATAACTGAATTATCTACCAAGCGGTGGAAGAATTTCCCTTCGGGTGAAGAACGACACTTTGAATACGTCAAAGAAACCTAATTCATGCATATATATTTGCAATACCCGCAGATATTTGTTCCTATTCACTCGTATCAAAGCATTCCAATGGAAGATTTGCAAGAGCGATTCCTTCGTTTCAGGCTTATGGTTCATAGAGATAGATGGATGAGACGGAATCGTCACTCATCCAAAGATTTTCTCATTCATAACATGTTGTTTGAAAGTTACCACTACCTATTCAATCTATTTCGATTTAGTGGGACGTCACCGGATCGAATAACAAGACAATTATTGAATGGGAATTCGATATCGCATCATAAAATCTCGGATATTCTTGACTCAGTCTGGATCCCTAGCAATATATAGGGCTATTCAGGATTCGAATTGGTGAAAGGAAGATACATCTTTTCCCCTTACTGATGCAATAACTTCTGCTTATAGAATTCCGGATAATTACTAAGTTATAGATCACCTTCGGAGTCTTCCTATTCGGGAGATGGAAGCAACATTCGAAATCAAGAAGGAGTAGGAATCTCTTATATGGAAAATGTAGGAAGTAGTTCGTAGAGGACGTAGTAGTTTTCCAACATCCTTATCGGAACAAATCCTTGATGAAGATGTCGATCCATTCTGTTTGAGATTCTCCGGAGATTCAATTTCTCGGTGATCAACGGTAATATGGGGAGGAAGGAGGGGCATTCCCCTCATTCATCTTTACATTCCAAAAATTCATTCTAAAGTTTGGATTTTCCCGTATCCAACTAGATAATCAGGATTTCAAGTCCTTTCCATTGTTTCCATTGGAAGGGCTCTAAGGACCCCGGGTCCTTAGGGGATGGACCATCTAACCGAATCCCAAAATTTTAGTTCATTCAAATTCACTAATAGGGATTCTTGGTGACATCCTAACTAATGCCCCGACTAACTACTAGGATTTCTGGTCCTAGTCCAGATACTGGGGTCTCGTGACGCAGTTTCATCACACTCTAATTGGCTACTACGACTTTCAGTCCCACCTCAGGTACTAGGATTTTTAGTCCCCTCGAAGGATTTCAAGTCCCCCGTCTTCTTCAAGGATTTCCAGTCCTGTCTTCTTCAAGGATTTGAAGTCCCCTGATAAGGATTTCTAGTCCCGTTGAAAGACCTACTTGGATCTCCTCGAATCTCGGGATTCTGAGTCCCAGCCTCACTTGAGAAAGAAGCAGAAGGTGTTTCCTATTCGATACCTAATACTTCATATCCAAATCCCCGGACGGCGGAGAATTCTGGTCTCAATAATCAACAATCGGAGGATTTGCATCCCCATGTTTGAGGGTTGGGCACTGGAAAGACCAGAATCCTCCGAGGATTTTTCTTCCTATTGGGAGTTTGGGAGGCACCGGAGAGACCACTTGTCTCTCGAATCGAGGAGGTATTTCGAGTGCTCATTTGGGAGATAAGCAAATCAATTGAATGTGAATCTTTAGTGGTAGAGAGAATAAATCTTTGATAAATCTTTTAGTATATAAGGGTTCGATCTGAATAAGGGTACGAGACCTTCTGCCCCGAGGAAGTATTTCGAGTGCTCATTTGGGAGATAAGCAAATCAATTGAATGTGAATCTTTAGTGGTAGAGAGGATAAATCTTTGATAAAGCTTTTAGTAGATAAGGGTTCGATCTGAATAAGTGTACGAGACCTCCTACCCCGAGGAGGTACTCATTTGGGAGATAAGCAAATCAATTGAATGTGAATCTCTAGTGGTAGAGAGGATAAATCTTTGATAAACCTTTGAATAGATAAGGGTTCGATCTGAATAAGGGTACGAGACCTCCTACCCCGAGGAGGTACTCATTTGGGAGATAAGCAAATCAATTGAATGTGAATCTCTAGTGGTAGAGAGAATAAATCTTTGATAAACCTTTGATAAAGCTTTTAGTAGATAAGGGTTCGATCTGAATAAGGGTACGAGACCTTCTGCCCCGAGGAGGATTCGGACCTCCACGCTCTTCAGCACCAAATTTTGAATCTGGCGTGTCTACCATTTCACCATCGAGGCTCTACTCCTTATTCCTTACCTTTTTACTTCCCACCACCCCATCTTTCTCTATGGATGGGGTCCGGAATATGTTTCTATCAATTCGATCCTAGTCCCTCATCAAAAGCAACCCTTTACTTATTTTTCCCAATCTTATTTCTTCGTCTCTCTATATCGAAAAGGATTTCCAGTCCCCTGGAGGGACTTCTAGTCCCCCTGCTGAAGGATTTATAGTTCTCTCCAAGGATTTTCAGTCCTCCTGTTGAAGGATTTCCAGTCCCCGGGAAGAAAAAAGGATCCATAAATTTGTTCTGTATCGATTCCATCCCAGCTCCTCGTCAAGAGCAAACCCTTTCTCCTCCTCTACCGATCCTGTTTCTTCGTCTCTCTCCATCTATAAGGATTTGAAGTCCTGTCTTATTCAAGGATTTCCAGTCCTCTTCAGGGATTTCAAGTCCCCCGTCTTATCCAAGGATTTATAGTCCTCTTCAGGGATTTCAAGTCCCCTGTCTTATCCAAGGATTTATAGTCCTCTTCAGGGATTTCAAGTCCCCTGTCTTATCCAAGGATTTATAGTCCTCTTCAGGGATTTCAAGTCCCCTGTCTTATCCAAGGATTTATAGTCCTCTTCAGGGATTTCAAGTCCCCTGTCTTATCCAAGGATTTGAAGTCCTCTTAAGGGATTTCAAGTCCCCTGTCTTATTCAAGGATTTCCAGTCCTGTCTTATCCAAGGATTTATAGTCCTCTTAAGGGATTTCAAGTCCCCCGTACTCTTCAGGGATTTCAAGTCCCCCGTACTCTTAAGGGATTTCAAGTCCCCCGTACTCTTAAGGGATTTCAAGTCCCCCGTACTCTTAAGGGATTTCAAGTCCCCTGTCTTATCCAAGGATTTCCAGTCCCCTGAGAAGGATTTCAAGTCCCCCGCCCCCGATAAGGATTTCAAGTCCCCCGCCCCCGATAAGGATTTCAAGTCCCCCGATAAGGATTTGAAGTCCTCTTCAAGGATTTTCAGTCCCCTGAGAAGGATTTCGAGTCCTTTGAGAAGGATTTGAAGTCCCCTGAGAAGGATTTCAAGTCCCCTTTCTTCTTTAAGGATTTGAAGTCCTCTTCAAGGATTTTCAGTCCCCTGAAGAGGATTATCAAGTCCCCTGTCTTCTTTCTTTAAGGATTTGAAGTCCTCTTCAAGGATTTCAGTCCCCTGAAGAGGATTTCAAGTCCCTTTTCTTCTTTAAGGATTTGAAGTCCTCTTCAAGGATTGTCAGTTCCCTGAAGAGGATTTCAAGTCCCTTTTCTTCTTTAAGGATTTGAAGTCCTCTTCAAGGATTGTCAGTTCCCTGAAGAGGATTTCAAGTCCCTTTTCTTCTTTAAGGATTTGAAAGTCCTCTTCAAGGATTGTCAGTTCCCTGAAGAGGATTTCAAGTCCCCTGTCTTCTTTAAGGATTTGAAGTCCTCTTCAAGGATTTTCCGTCCACTGAAAAGGATTTCAAGTCCAAGGATTTCCAGTCCCCTGGAAGGGTCTATGAATCGGACTAGATACATTATACAAAATCAAACCGTCAAATGCAAGACCTAATTCTCCTTGTTATCTATCACTCTCGCTCGGATCTCCCTCAGTGAGGGAGATTTGACGATCGAGAAGGATTTCAAGTCCAAGGAAGATTTTCAGTCCCCTCGAAAGGATCTATGAATTCGACCCATTTCTATTATAGCTAAGAAAACTGTCGAGCGCAAGACCTAATTTTCCTTGTTATCTATCAATCTCGATCGGATCTCCCTCAGTGAGGGAGATTTGACGAGAAAGATCTCAATTCCAAAGATTTTGAGTCCCCTCGAAAGGGTCTATGAATTCGACCCATTTCTATTATAGCTAAGAAAACTGTCGATTGCAAGACCTAATTTTCCTTGTTATCTATCAATCTCGTTTTGAGATCCCTCGGTCTCAGTAGAGGGAGACTTTGACGAGAAAGATTTCAAGTCCAAGGAAGATTTTGAGTCCCCTCGAAAGGGTCTATGAATTCGACCCATTTCTATTGTAACTCAGAATGCCGTCGATTGCAAGACCTAATTTTTCCTTGTTATCTATCAATCTCGATCGGATCTCCCTCAGTGAGGGAGATTTGACGAGAAAGATCTCAATTCCAAAGATTTTCAGTCCCCTCGAAAGGATCTATGAATTCGACCCATTTCTATTGTAACACAGAATGCCGTAGAGCGCAAGACCTAATTTCTTGGATTTGATTTCAATTCCAGGGGACCGCCATGGCCTTAATTTGTTATCGCTGCAAAATCGTCCTGACGATAAGGAGTCGATTCCAAGTTAAGGGATTTAACGTCCCCTGGACTAACTATGAATCATAGATGTACTATCAAAGTCCAGAGGATTGTCGCTGCAAAATTGCCCCTGTCCAAGAATTTACAGTTCACTAGGAAATCATAGCTAGATCAATTATAGCTAAGAAAACTGTCGATTGCAAGACCTAATTTTCCTTGTTATCTATCAATCTCGATCGGATCTCCCTCAGTGAGGGAGATTTGACGAGAAAGATCTCAATTCCAAAGATTTTGAGTCCCCTCGAAAGGATCTATGAATTCGACCCATTTCTATTGTAACTCAGAATGCCGTCGATTGCAAGACCTAATTTTCCTTGTTATCTATCACTCTCGTTTTGAGATCCCTCGGTCTCAGTAGAGGGAGATTTGACGAGAAAGATTTCAAGTCCAAAGATTTTGAGTCCCCTCGAAAGGATTTCTGAATTTGATCCATTGATAGTGTACATCAGAATGCCGTCGAGCGCAACCCCCGTTTCTATTAAATTGAAAGAATCTGCGGCGGAAAGAAGAATTGGTCTCTTTTGCTTTCTTCTAGAAGTCTGAAGGCAACCCCGCCTTGAACGTACAGGTATCGGATGAAATGACTTATCCATTAGACGAAATTGGAGCATGGAATTCATCGGGAAGCGACCTGAATTGCTACGGAGCAGAAGACTGGGGGTGTGAACCGAATCATTTACACAACCGCTCCCATATGGGAATCACTTAGTCGCATGTACCATTAGGAGGGTTCAATCCTTGTAGTACTGCAAAGGATTGAACAATATTATGGATACCATCAGGAAATACTTATATCTCCTCCGGAAGAGACGAATGATCATTGGGAGGCGCGTGATCATTTCTCCGACACTGTTTCATCACCAATTACGGAAATGGACTAGTTGGAGCGACGGAAGTGGCTTTGGATACAAATCATTCAGAAAGATTCCATTATTTCATGTGACAACTCAAAATAGGTCTGGAATGAGGTATTCCGTGTAATCTCGATGATGGGATCCATTGATATACCCAGTAGAGTTGATGCTGGTACACGAACAATCATAGCTATTTCAATGGAACTCTTCGAAATCGAAGTAGATGGAGAAACTAATGGATCCTGTATGTAAATTGTTGATGTGTCACCCCCTTCGGTGAACATTAATTTAATTATCTTCGGATAGTGATATATAGAAATGACACTTGTAATGGGAGCTACCAGAACTAATGGGTACGAGCCAGCTTTCCATCCATGCCAGAAGGGGTAGGGTTTACCGGAAAAACCTGCTAATGGAGGGATACCCCCTGGGGATGGTAAACGTATAACTAGAGAGAATGTTAGAACAGGATCCTTCATGTATGGTCCCGCATAATCCCTAATGTAGTTCCGGTTCGTGAACCAGATAAAGTGATGCGAGCGAAAGTCCCTAGATTCATGAATATGTAGATAGAAGTATAACTTATCATACTCGCATAGCCATTATCAGGATCCGCAGCAAGTATTCCAATCAGAATATATCCGATTTGGCTTATGGAGGAATATGCTAGCATACGTTTCATGCTTGTCTGAGTAACAGCAATTAGATTCCCCAATACCATGCTAAGGGTAGCTAATATTCCCAAAGCGAGATGCCATTCACTGGATAGGTATGAGAAAGTAATACCGAGGAGTCGTGTAGATAAAGCTAGAGCTGCTACTTTGGAAGTAGCAGAAAAAGAAGCAACGACTGGTGTAGGAGAGTTAGAGTCGGAGAGGAGATCCTCGATCTTCCCGCTCATTCAGAACCGTGCATGAAATTCTCACTTCACACGGCTCCTAGTTCGTAAGAGATTTCTAAGCTCCCAGAACCTTCCCCGTGTGTGTATCAAATCCACTTCTTCCTCGGTAATTCAATATGAGTAATAATTGGTAGCTTCTCGGGAAATCCCCTATCAGTGATTCCTTTTTAAAATGGTAGTTACCAACGTGGATACCTAATTACATCAAACGTGAGTGACGGGACCTTAAAGATTATACTGTATTATACCACAAGTGGGATTAACTAGCATCCATGGCTGAACGGTCAAGGCACCCAACTCATAATTGGCGAATTCGCAGGTTCGACTCCTGTTGGATGCAAACAAATGGGGGGAGAGGGTTTCATTCGGGTGACAAAGTGAGTAACCGAAATAGGGAGGTGGAGTATAATGGGTTCCGAAAACTATACGGGAACCAAGAAGTGGAAGCAATTATGAATTCGGATAGTAAGAGAGTTTGTTTGAATTGGAAGAGCTAAAGGGACACGAGAAAAATTATGGATAAATTGATAAATCAGATACTTACTGAAAAAACTATTCCTCCATTGCAACGAAACCAGTATACCTCCGATGTGAATCCAGAATCGAACAAGACTGAAGTCAAGAATTGGATTGAGCAACTTTTCAACGTTAAAGTAAGACACATGAATAGTCACCGACTACCAGATAGAAGGCGTAGGGGTAGAGCGTCCGGGTCGATGCATCGTAAGAGAATGATTATTACGCTTCACAAAAATGATTCCATTCCGCTATTTCTGAGCAAGTAACCCCCGCAAATTTCACTAACGACAAGGAGGAAGAGGAGATATGGTTATCTGATTATATAAAGCCTATACGCCTGGCACACGCAATAGATCCGTTTCAAGTTTTGAAGAAGTGACGAGATGTAAATCCCGGAAAGGACTGACTCGTGGTAGTGGACCAAGGAGCGGACGTACTAGTGGAGGGACTATTACTGCTAGGCATAGAGGAGGTGGTCATAAACGACTATATCGTGAAATTGATTTCCGACGGAATAAAAAAGATGTTGTTGGAAGAGTGGCAAGTGTCGAGTACGACCCCAACCGCAATGCATACATATGTCTCGTGAATTATGTGGATGGTGAAAAGAAACATATCTTACATACTTGAGGGGTAGAAATCGGAGACACTGTAGTATCCAGCCCCGAAGCATCTATTTCAAGTGGAAATGCCCTACCTTTGAGTGCGACTCGAATAAGTGATTCACGTATTCGGAAATAACCGATTGGATTTAGGGTTGAGTCCATAAACCCAACACTAGACTCGAGATTCTTGGATCTTCCGAGGTGGACTTCGATAGGGAAACCGAGGAGGGACAATAGCGGGTGGTCAGGTGTAATAGTATCAAATAGCTATTAACCTGCAGAGGTAGGATAATATGGAGAGAACTGGATGGTCTCGAACAGGGACAAGAAATCAAAGGGGCATCCTCTGTTCGGTGTGGCCGAAAGGCAGAGGAAACGGGTCACTCGCCGCGTTCGGTATGACGGTCAAAGGCAGAATCGAAGCCACGAAGCGGAGTGAGAATGAGTCTCCCGGGGGGACTCAATCCCGGTATTGAAAATGTCTCCTAAGTTATCTAGAACATCAAATGATGTTGGCGTGAATGACTGAATTCATTGATTCTGTTGCTGAATGAGTTGCGAGACAGAAGCCAGATGCCGGTGGAGAACCCGAGGGTGTAGAAAAAGCTGGATATGCGAGTTTACCCTAGAACTGGTACTTTCATTTCTCGTTGGCGACATCCGGCGAGGATATCGCCTTCTGTATCCGGAAAGCTGTATGCTTTGAAAAGGGCTCGTACAGTTTGGGAAGAGATTCTATCCCGAATACTGGGGAGTAAAGGGTCTACTTCAACCAAGATACCTCTAGGTACGGTCATACATAACGTAGAAGTAATACCCGGGAGAGGTGGATGATTAGTTAGAGCGGCTGGTGCTACGGCAAAAGTGATTGCAAAGGAAGGTTGATTGGCTACATTAAGATTACCCCCCGGCGAGGTTCGTTCAGTATCTCAGAATTGTTTAGCTACTGCGGGACGAGTCGGAAACGTCGACATCAATAATGAGGGTTCGGGAAAGGCTGGATCTACGCGGTGGTTAGGTAAACGTCCAAAAGTGAGGGGTACAGCTATGAATCCCGTCGATCATCCGCATGGGGGGGGGGAAGGCAGAACACCCATCGGTAGGAAGAAGCCATTAACTCCATGGGGTTGTACGGCACTCGGAATGAGGAGTCGGGAAAGCGGTAGATACAGCAATCCGTTCATCCTTCGCCGCCGTAAAAGTAATTAATTGGTAGAAAGACTGGGTGGAGGGTAATTAACTATGGCACGTCCACTCAAGAAGGGTCCTTTTGTAGCTAATGATCCAGTAAGAAGAATCGAAATTCTCAATATCCGGAAGGAGAAAAAGATAATAATAACCTGGTCTCGTGCTTCCGCAATAGTTCCTATCATGATCGGTCATACCATTGCTGTTTACGATGGGCGGGAGCATCTACCCATTTATATAACTGACCGTATGGTGGGTCACAAACTGGGTGAATTTGTACCTACCCGGAGTTTCCGGGGACATGCCAGAAGCGATAAAAAATCTCGTCGATAATTGGGGAATCATATTTCATGGGAACCGAGAAAGAATCAGAGGTAAAGGAGGCGCAAGCTTCGTCCAGACGTGTTAATATGTCGTCTACAAAAGTACGACGAGTCATTAATCAGATTCGGAATTGTTCGTATGAACAAGCCCTTGTACTACTCGAATTTATGCCTCGCAGAGCATGTCACCCCATATTGCAATTGATCCTTTCCGCAGCCGCAAATGCTAATAACAATTATGGATTGACTAAATCTAATTCGTTCATCAGCGAAGCCTGAGTGGATAACGGTACCAGTCTGAAGAGATTTCGACCCAGGGCTCAGGGACGTGGTTACCCAATCAGAAAACCTACCTGTCACGTGATTACTAAAATGAAGAGCAAAAGGTAGAGCCGATACTAACTACATATTGACAAGTAGAAGTGGGGGAGGGGTTGTATGTATATATATATACATATATATGTGTATATATATATATATACCGGGTAGATATTGGTATTGAAATACAGGAAAACATCTACGGGGCAAAAGATTCATCCACTTGGTTTTTGACTTGGCATAAATCAGAGGCATTACTCCCACTGGTTCGCGCAACCAAAAGATTATCCGAGATTCCCCGAGGAAGATGAGAGAATACGTACTTGCGTTAGGGAGTATGTACGGAAGCATATAAGGGATTCCTCAAATTATGGGGGAATTGCACATATAGAGATCTACCGGAAGACGGACCTAATTCAGATAGAAATTCATACGGGATTTCCAGATCTATTGATTGAGGGACGTAGCCTGGGAATCGACCAATTGAAAGCGAATATGGAAGAATCATTAGGTTTTGGGAATCGGAAGCTTCAAATAATCCCGAATAATATCCTCCAGCCGTATGGCGAACCGAGAATTCCGGCGGAACATATTGCTCCACAATCAGAGAATAGAGTAGCTTTCCGTAGGACTATGAAAAAAGCTATTGAACTAATTAGAGAAACTAATAGTGGGGGCGTTAGGATACAAATAGCGGGGCGTCTCAATGGTAATGAAATGGCTCGCATTGAGTGGGCCAGAGAAGGTAGAGTCCCCCTCCAAACTATCAGGGCTCGTATTGGTTATTGCTACCACCCAGCTCAAACCATCTATGGGGTTTTAGGCATAAAGATTCGGGTATTCCGGGATATGGGATAATTATTCCTACTTTCCGACCCCCCACCCCTCCCGTTCCCTCCTCTCCTACTCTCTTGGGGAGTTGAAAATACTTAATAGATATTGGGATACATGATTACTTTGTGGTGCCAGGATCCGCAGGCTTATTCTATTCCAATTCCATAGGGGGGAGGGGAGCATACAGTAACGTCTCGATAAATTTCTGCTACGCTTAGTGTGCGACTCGACCGAATGAAGTTCCTCTGTTTATAGATAAGACGGATTGGTAGGTGGATCCCCACTGCTAATAACTGGAATGTCAGCTGGGGTTCGTAGCCGTATCAACGCAAAGTCTTTGTCCTCGGGAAGGGAAATCTTTCCAGTGAAGCGGAAAATTATATTGATTCTTGGGTGATCTGGGGGGAAACAGAAACAAGAAGTAATCAATAATCTCGTGCGATCGTATGGTTAACGACTCGACTCTCGGGAAGCAGTGTGGTATAGCATGATGGAGACGCGGTCTTGGAAATACCGACTAAGTCTTTTCCGATGCGGGGGGGGGGAGGGGGGGGAGCCTCGAGTCAATGAACACTAATGGAGATGACTCACAATAAGTACTTATTTGGCAACTGAGAGGCTCCGCTGCAGAGAGATAACCCAAGCGTTTATGGAGGGGAACTACGGAAACGATGGAACCTTCCGAGTCGATCGATTGTTTCACTATCAGCGATTCGGCGGATGGGATGGCGGGGGAAACCCACTCCTCATCGAATTGAGATATGAAATAGCAAATTCTGATGAAGATGAGAGATCGAGTCGATTTCCGCCCGTGGTTGTATTACCGACTAATATCCTAACTGCTATGAATGGGAGAATCATACGGAGGGGGGTAGGTAAATGAGCAAAAAGACAAAAATCATTTTGGTACTGACGCAAAATTTCCTACTTTGTCTCTTCCCAGAATTGAAAGATCTCCAAAACAGGGGGAAACGGTACTGAATTCATGAGGAGCCGGGTGAGGGAAAACTTTCACGTCCGGTTCTGTATGAGAGACGGAATGATTTCACCGCTATCGACTGTGACCCCAAACGATCCAAATTTCGTAAACAACATAGAGGAAGACTGAAAGGAATTTCCACTCGTGGGAATCGTGTTTCTTTTGGAAAGTTTGCCTCACAGGCCCTCGAACCTTCGTGGGTCACGTCTAGACAGATAGAGGCGGGGAGGAGAGCAATAACGCGTTATGCCCGGCGGGGTGGTAAGTTATGGATACGCGTCTTTCCCGATAAACCAATCACTATGAGACCTGCGGAAACACGTATGGGATCAGGTAAGGGATCTCCGGAATATTGGGTATCTGTGGTTAAACCGGGTCGAATACCTCATGAAATAAGTGGAGTATCGGGAAACATAGCTCGAACTGCTATGCGAATAGCTGCGCATAAAATGCCTGTACGTACCCAAGTGGTGACCGCTACGGAATTATGATTTTTGGGGGGAGTAGGAAGGGAGGGTGGAATCAGATAGAGATTTATTTCTATTTTTATTTCCCCCTCACTTAGCAATTTGATGGTGTGGGAAAGGCATTTCCAACCGATACAGGGAACATGGAGATTGAGGGTTTCCCCCTATCCCGAAGAAAGATGGGATGAATGGAAAATACATACGGGTAGCTATTCACCTGCAAATGAGTGAATAGATCTATTTTTTCCCCCTACCAATTAAGAAATGATTCAACCTCAGAGTTACCTAAATGTAGCAGACAACAGCGGGGCTAGGAAATCGATGTGTATTCGGGTGCTAGGGACCAGTAATCGTAGATACGCAGGAACTGGTGGTACTACTACAGGTGTGATTAAAGAAGCGGTACCCAACATGTCTCTGAAGAGATCGGAAGTAGTTAGAGTAGTGGTGGTATGTACCCGTAGAGAGATCAAACGTGACAATGGAATTATTTCGGGGTTTGGTGACAACGCGGCAGTCGTTATCAACCAAGAGGGAAATCCTAGAGGAACTAGAGTCTTCGGTCCAGTAGCTAGGGAATTAAGGGAATATGATTTTGCAAAAATAGTCTCACTGGCCCCTGAAGTATTATAGAAAATAGGGAATGGAATACGTGGGAATGGGGAGTCACTCTTCGACTGGGACATACTTTTTTCCATTTCCACGGGGGAATATATACTCCTTCAAGAATCCGGAATCTTCGGGTAGTTCGGAGAAGCAAAATGTAGAAAGGGGGGGGGGGAGATTGGTAACATGGGGTGGGGGGGGGCGGAATCTCTCCCGCCAGCTACATCCCGATTCTCTTTCGACTCGGTAGCAATAGTAGCAGCAGCGTCAACAACGGAATCTACCTATAACCTAAAAACTCTTATTGAGGGATGGGAATTCGGTGTAGGATATTGACACGAACAATATACCCCCGATGGGGTCGGTAGTGAGGTAGTGATAGCAGAAAGATTAGGATTCATCCTAGACTCAATAACTGATGATTGATATTTCACGAGTAACGATACCATTTCTACCATGATTACTCCCCCGTGAAATGCGAATGCAAGGAGAAAGGCGACAGTCCAACTACCTGCCACTGGTATTACTAGAGGTATTGCACGAATCTTATTGGAGGAGGGTTCTGTGAAAGATACTGCGGAACATAGAGAAAAAATGAAGGATTTTCTGGATGTGACCTTGAAATATTAAGGCAGAGGGAGAAAACCATGTGTCACAACTCTCAAACGTATCAGCAAACCTGGCTTGAGAATCTATTTTGACCATCGAGGAATTCCGAAAGTATTAGGCGGCATGGGAATTGTAATTCTACCAACATCTCAAGGACTTATGACGGATCGAGAGGCCCGACGAAGGGAAATTGGGGGGGAAATCCTGTGTTACATTTGGTAGTTAATGCAGTTACCGTATAAATCTGCTACCACTTCTTCCTAAAATTACTAGGAGTGGGGAATAAACTAGTATCATTCTTGACAGGATCCGTTAGTGATACAGGGGGGGTATCTCTTCCAAATGGTGGTGAAACAAAATCTGATTGACGTGGAAGGTACAGTCACGGAATCGCTTCCTAATGCCATGTCTTGAGTATGTTCGGATAATGGATGCCAAGTCTTAACTCATATATCGGGAAGAATCCGACGTAACTACATAAGAATACTACCAGGGGATAGAGTGAGGGTCCAATTGAGTCCCTATGATCTTACTAAAGGCTGCATCACTTATCGTCTCAGGAATAGACAAGCGAATGGCACTTAGTAGCAACTTCTGCTACCGAAAAGTCATTTATTTATAATCATTCACACAATCATTCGGGATCGAAGGACGAGGGAAATAGGGCTTGTCTAATCTTTCATAAGATTCACCAGATTCGGGGTTATAGATATGAAAATTCGTGCTCCCGTTCGTAAGATACGTGAGAAACGTCGACTGATTCGTAGACGAAGACGAATCATGGTAATCCGTTCCAATCCGAAGCACAAGCAGAAGCAAGGATAATAAATGGAATACGGGACTAGATAGGAGGAGAAATATTACCTAGTTGTAGTTCGTTTGTCGCAGATAATTAGTAAGTTATGCCAAGCAGCACGAAAAGGATTCGTTCACGAAAGGGAAAACGTAGAATACCAAAAGGAGTTACACACATTCAAGCAAGTTTTAATAATACCATTGTTACCGCTACGGATGTTTGAGGACAAGTCGTTTCGTGGTGTTCCGCTGGTGTATGCGGATTCAGGGGTGCGAGGAAAGGTACACCATTTGCTGCTCAGACTGCGACGGAAGGTGCCATTCGTACTTCGATTGATCAGGGTATGAAGCAGGCGGAAGTAATGATAAGCGGACCCGGACCGGGAAGAGATACGGCTTCGAGGGCTATTCGTAGAAGTGGTATAATTCTCAGTTTCGTGCGTGATGTGACCCCGATGCCGCATAATGGATGTAGACCCCCCAAGAAAAGGCGTGTCTAGTTTCCGACTATCAACTGCTTTGAATAAAGAGGGACCCAATTACGATTCAAGATGAAATACCAATCTCTACTCAGGCGATTCAATGGAAATGCATTGAATCCAGGATGGAAAGTAAGCGTCTTCATTATGGTTGTCTTGTTATACCTCCCCCCAAGAGAGGCCAAGTTAATACTGTGGGAATCGCTATGTGTAGAGCTTTACCTGGAGAGGTGGAGGGAACGAGTATAACACATGCGAAATCCGAAGGCATGAAGCATGAGTATTCCACAATAACGGGCATTTGAGAAACAATACACGACATTTCAGTTAATTTGAAAGAAATTGTACCTCAAAGCGATTCTAATGATGTTTAAAAAGCATTTCCATCGATTCATGGTCCTAAGAAGGTGACAGCTGGTGACATATCATTCCCGCCGTCTGTTAAAGCGATTGATGAGTCGCAACATATAGCTACCACTACCCAATCAATGTCCGTGAATGTAGAGTCGAAGATCGGGAGGGGTCGTGGATATTGCGTACAAGATCCGAAGCTGTGTGAAGATGGGGAATTTCCCATTGATGCTGTATCTATGTCTGTTTGAAATGTAAATCATAGCATTCACCTATTTGGAAATGGTAGAGAGATACAAGAAATACCATTCATGGAGATATGGACCAATGGTGGTTTGACTCCGAATGAGGCACCTTGCGAAGCGTCTAGAAATTCAACAAATTTATTCATTCCTTTTCCACATATGGGGGAAAATAATACTTCTTCTACTGGAGGTGGCGAGGATTCTTCCAATCCGACGGACTTTTCTTATCCTCCAAACGATATGGATGAATCGACGCGAGAGTTTGTGCTTAAACATACATTCATTGATCAACTAGAATTGCCTGTTAAGACTTATAACTGTCTTAAACGAGTTGGTATACGTACGATCTGGGACCCACTGAATTACAGTCAGGAAGATTTAGAGAAAATCAAGAACTTTGGAAGAAAATCTGTAGATTAAGTATTGAAAACTTTATGGGAACGTTTCGATATAGAATTACCCAAGAACAAATCGTATGTTGATTGGAAAAAAGATGGGTAAATACTCAAATATATTTTACCTAGTTCCCAACCCATTCCTCATTCTAACCCTTAGGGGGTAAACCGAAACCAGTGGAGGATCGGTATCGGTAAGAATCGGGGTAGACGAGTTAACTTTGTTTGTTTATCACGCCACGGGAGGAGGGGACAGTTAGTTATCTGACTGGATCTGGGGGGGTCTTGGATCGAAACGATCCAACCCCAGATCGACTATTTACCACATGGAGGATCGGCTTTTTTTTGGTGCCAGATCGATCCTAAAATAGTCCCAAAGTTGAAGATCCATCGATGGGTAAAGCTGCTCCGATGCCTAACCGAATAGCTACTGCAGTACCAATCGGAGAAACCGTTGTAGCTACTGAACGTCGAAATGGATTCTGAAATTTATTCACATTCTCGAGAAAAGGCACGGTCAACGAACCTGCCGGTACCGACGCCATCAAAGGGACACCCAATGATTTATTAGGAACTGTACGGAGTATTTGAAACACGGGAAAGAAATACCACTCGGGTAGTATCTCTAGGGGAGTTGCAAAGGGATTCGCTGGTTCACCGATCATCGATGGTTCTAGAACTGCCAAACCTACGGTACATGCAATGGTTCCTAAGATTACTACGGGAAATATATATAAGAGATCGTTGGGCCAAGCAGGTTCTCCGTAGTAGTTGTGTCCCATACCCTTGGCTAGTTTTGCTCTTAAAACAGGATCACTCGGGTCAGGTTTTTTTGTTATTGGGATAGACTTCTCACTCCCCCGGTAGAATCGGACGTGGAGATTTCTTATCAGCCGGCTCAAGCAAATCCTCGAATATTTCCGTTTACAAATTCCAGTGGGGAACCGGAGGAGTCGTAACTTCATAATAATCTCTGATACTTCCCGAAGCGAGAACCCTTGAAAAACGGAGAGTTATTCTACGGAATAGCTTATTATCCGAGTGAGCTTAAGAAATTTCTCCTCAAGAAGCTTCTTGGATGATCTCGTATCCCACACACGCGTCGTATCTACCCACAGATACGAGACTCTTGAGAAACAGTACCTGTGCGGGATCTTAACTTGTTACAACTTCGGCTTCCTCTTCCCCCGGATCGTTCTCTTACTCCGACGGTTGTTTCTCCGCATCGTACCAAATGCAGAGGAAGTGGATGCATTTTGAAAACCATATGTTTGAAGGGGTGAAACTGCCTGTGACTCGGGTATGCATGGGATTAGACGGAGCCTTAAGGATGAGTTCGACCATAGGAAGCATTCCCCAAAACACCTCATAGGAAGGGAAGTGTTTTCATATCCAAGTTTTAAACCCCAATTATGAGGTTGGGGAGAGTTGGAGCGGAGACACATACTTTAGTGTGGCAGCATTCGGTATAAGATCTGCATAGCCTATGTTTCGATACAAGTCACACACTCCCATAATCCGATCTTCCGCCTCCAGACACTTCAATTCATTTCCCTCGACAATTCGAGATAGGAATTCGGTCCACTAAGGAGTCTTCTATTTCTCTTGGTGAGAAAGACTAGTGGCAAGGAAAAAATAACCCCTCATCTTGTAGATTGGGGTCCTCCCGCGGATAGATCAATCAATACCACCCATCCGCTGGATTATAGATTTTCATTACAAGGGACCCGAAATGCCTTGTTTACGGATCATCGGGAAGTGCATTAGCATAGAAACAGCTGTGAGAGGCGGTGAGACGAAAGTGTGTGAACTATAGAAACGAGTCAATGTAGATTGACCTACACTAACACTTCCTCGTAGTAGCTCCACCAACGGAGATCCTATTAGAGGAATGGCTTCCGGTACGCCGGTTACAATCTTAACTGCCCAGTAACCGATTTGGTCCCGAGGCAAGGAATATCCGGTTACACCAGAAGATACAGTTGGTACGGCTAGAATTACACCAGTAACCCAAGTTAATTCACGAGGTTTTTTGAACCCTCCTGTGAGATAGACACGAAATACGTGTGGAATCATCATTGAAACCGTCGTACTTGCTGACCATCAATGAACAGATCGAATTAGCCATCCAGAATTCACTTCGGTCATTATATATTGAACTGAGGAAAAAGCTTCTGTAACGGTCGGACGATAGTGAGAAGTCGTGGCGGAACCAGTAGCTACCTGAACCAAAAAACGAGTCGATGTGATTCCCCCCAAGCGATGAAAAATGTTCACATGAGGAGGAACATATTTACTGGTAATGTCATCAGCAATCGCCTAAATCTCAAGACACTCTTCGAACCAATCGTATACTTTATCAAGATAGGCGGGCTTCTACGACCCCCCCCCATACAAACTGTACGTGAGTATTCAACCTCATACGGCTTAAACGAAAACGTCTGAGTAACCCTCCGTTCTACTACTAATCACTTCGTGTGGCGAAATATATTGATCGGACACATTCCGATCCGTGGGAAGGAGAAGGTGAGTTGACTAGTGAAAGATTCCGTCGGAATTTTGCTTTAATCTCGTGTCGGCTTTTGGCCATGGGAGGAAATAAGGACTCCAGCGTCTCGAGGAATCTCTTCGTCTTATCGTTAGGTTTATCCGGGGGAATAACCGAGATAAATAAATGGATAGAGTTTCTATCGTTTCAATGTCAATATCTGGATATCTGTGAACCTTAGATCCCCACTACACTCCGACGAATCCCCTCATTACTAGGTACGAAGATTGAATGGGTGGCAATTCTTCCTCGTTAACATCTTGTGGAACGAAGCGGTTAGTGTTTCGAAGCAGAGACGCAATCAAGTATGAGTAGTTATTCTCAATTCTCAAATACGGAAGTGTTATATCAAACATATGATTAATAGCTACCTCGGTTTATAAATAAGAGGTTGGATCTTCTATTCGACGTTGGGTGACAATCCTGTGGCGAAGTCTGAGTGGTAGATTCATACGAATTAATCATAGTTCAGACATTATTGATTAATATATTAACCCTTGCGCTTTGGATGCTAATCACCCGACCGCTATCCAGCAAGATAATAATACCTCCCCTATAGGAAATAGATCGTCTATCTATTGAACCAGATTGACTGTAACGAGTCACACCCCGTATTATCAAGATCCTTGGAAGTTTGAGTTACGCGGTTCAACTACCCCTCCGCGGGAGGGATTTCCTACCGCTCCCCAGCTATGATGGCTGGGGGAGCTCGGAATAACAATCCGGTCTTTTTTTACCAACTTATCGGGATACCATCCAGTAAGACGGAGGAGTTATATATTTCCGGGATGGTGACTGGGAATACTGCAAATAGAGCCATGAAGAATCCCATCGGGAGAGTAGTCCCCCAACCAGGAGCAACTTTACCATATTCCGAATTGAGTGGTTTTAAAGAGATTCCCAAACCACTAATCTTAGGTTTGCCTTTTGGGGTGTCATCGATAATCTTCGTAGCCGTATAACTTATTCGATTGATTGAGAGTTGATAACTTTATATGCTATTATACTGAAAACGAACCATCACTGTTTTGGATTACCTAGCAACGGAAACTGCAACTCTGGTCGCTATCTCTATATCTCGCCCACCCGTCAGTTTTACCGGCTATGCTTTGTATACCGCTTCTGGTCAACCCTCCGCGGAGCTTAGAGATCCCTTCGAAGAACATGAGGACTGATTAGACTGGGGGACCTTCCTATAGTAACGAAGGAAGGTCTCTTATTCTCCCCCCCTCCCTGTGCTTTTGGTGCTTCTGGCGCTTCCGCTCGTGGAAGAGGGATACTCGCGCGGGAGAGATAGCTGTTTCTCCAGGAAGTTAAGTATCATTTCTTCCCCTTACTAAGGATCCTGGGTGGCTCTCGGAAGAATATGGCAAAAAATATTATACCTAGAGTGGCTACCGGTAGAAATGTATAAACCAATGCTTCCGTGGATTCGGTCGTGGAATGGGATTTCGGGGATGACTTTCGCACTAATTTGTAAATTCCTTAGTATTTTCTTCGTGTTTCTCCAACGGCACCCACTAACTTCCTTCCCCCCAGGCCCGAACCACTCAACCGGACCAAGTGGTTAAATTACCTGGGTGTATCTGCGATAGGGAGTGGTTGCTACAAATAATTTCATTGATTAAATACCCGAATCTGGGAATTGGGATGGACAAAGAGAAGATCTCTCAAACGATTCGTCTCTTGGTACTTGGATCCCCCAACTTCTGGAATGCTCCAAATTCGACTTGAGAATCTAAGTCGGGATCGATACCGGCGAACACGTCTCTGAACAAGGTTCTAGCACCGTGCCAGATGTGTCCGAGGAAGAGAATAAGAGCAGGCGTGGCATGACCAAAAGTAAACCGACCTCGAGGACTACTACGAAAGACACCGTCCGATTTCAAAGTGGCACGATCAAATTCAGAGATCTCGCCTGATTAGGCACGTCTAGCATATTTCTTCACCGTAGCGGGGTCGCTGAAACTAGTTCCATCTAGTTCACCACCATGAGATTCGACAGTTACACCTACTTGTTCAACACTGTATTTTGATTCCGCCCGTCTGAATGGAACATCCGCCCTTACGATGCCTTCCCCGTCGACCAGGACCACCGGGAATGTCTCGAAGAAGGTGGGCATACGGCGCACAAGTAACTCATGACCTTCCTTATCCTTGAAGACGGCGTGCCCTAACCAACCGACAGCTATTCCGTCACCGTTGTCCATAGCACCTGCTCTGAACAATCCACCCTTGGCTGGGTTATTACCAATATAATCATGAAAAGCTGATTTCTCGGGAATTTTGGACCACGCTTCCGATAAACCAGAATTTTCAGCTTTGCTAGCACGGATCCGCCGATCTATCTCTTGCTGAAAATATCCCTGATCCCATTGGTAACGGGTGGGACCAAATAACTCGATTGGAGTGGCGGCGGAGCCGTACCACATAGTCCCAGAAACTACGAAGGCGGCGAAGGAAACGGCAGCGATACTGCTGGACGAAACGGTTTCAACATTCCCCATGCGTAGGGCCTTGTATAACCGTTGGGGGGGACGAACACTAGGATGAAATGGACCGGCTAGTATACCTAAAATACCTGCTGCGATATGGTGAGAAGCTATTCCTCCCGGAGTGAAGGGATCGAAACCCTCAGCTCCCCGAGCCGGATCCACAGGTTGTACTTTACCGGTTAATCCATAGGGGTCCGATACCCAGATACCGGGCCCAAATAAACCAGTTACGTGAAATGCTCCAAAAGCAAAGCGAAGTACTCCTGATAAGAATGAATGAATTCCAAAAATTTTGGGTAGATCGAGGGATGGTTTTCCCGTGCGTTCGTCGCGAAACAAATCCAGGTCCCAATGGACCCGATGCCGGATAGCAGCTAGAAATAATAAACCGGATGGGATAATATGAGCTGCAGCTACACCTTCATAACTCCAGATACCTGCGTCAGTTACGGTATCTCCGGTAATGCTCCAACCCCCCCATGACTTCGTTATTCCGATACGGGTCATGAATGGGATGACGAACATACCCTGTCTCCGCATCGGATCAAGAACAGGATCAGATGGGTCGAAAACCGCTAATTCATACAGAGCCATTGAACCAGCCCAACCAGAGACCGGAGCCGTATGCATTAGATGTACAGAAATTAAGCGACCGGGATCATTTAGTACAACAGTATGAACGCGATACCGAGGCAAACCCGTTGGAAACCCCTTTGTTGAAAATGAATGGACACTACGTGACTTTCTCGCGTCGGAAGCCTGCGCTATAAAGAAGTGGAAGAGACTCTCTTCAATCCTGAATGGAGATCCCACTTGGAATGATACGTGTAAATACATTGGTGTATAGGCGGACGTATCGGTGTGGGGAGCCGAGAATCCCCCCCTCCTAGCGGAGGGAAAGACATAGATATTTTAGCATTTACATCTTTTACGCAACAACGTAGAGATTGGTCCCATCTATCTCGCGGGAAATATTCCACCACCAATCAGATCTCGGATCCCTCGGCTATGTACCACGGATTCCACGAGTAGACGCCTCAAGAGATGCAAATTCATTCCGACTAGACATGTTATAATACAACACAAGCCTCCACTTCCATCGGGTGTTACGCTTTCGTTTAAGAGACAACTACAACTTACTACCGGTTTCCGTATGCCAATTGGTGTTCCGAAGGTGCCCTTTCGTCTACCTGGGGAAGAGGATGCGGTTCGGATTGACGTATAGTGCGACTCGTTAGACATATCGAGTTGTATGGAGCTACTCCCCATCATTTCTCATCCGAGCGATGTGTCTCTATCTCACTCAGACTGATTCTTTGGTAGTCGAACGCGTGAGACTGGAACGAAAGATTCGATAAAAGATCCATCAATCGTCGGAATCCATGGCTAGTTGGAACTAACAGATTCGCCAGGCTTCGGTCGCTAAATCCCGCGAGTCGATGATGACAAGGATAACCACAAGATTGAATGGGACTTGAATTAGTCAGTGAGTCGGGGTGGGGTGCGGGATCTGAAAGATGGAGTGGGGAAAGAGGAAATGAAACTATTTGTTCTACATGTACAAATAATGATCGGATTTATATCTCCCCGAAGTAGAAAATGAGCCTAAAGATTCTTTTGAGAGGGACTCAATTATGAACAAGAAAACATTGGTGGGAGGGGGGGGTGTACCCCCCCCCCCCACCAATTGAGATATGGTTCAAGATGTTTGGGAGACCGAAGAGACGAACCTGAACCATAAATGGAATACTGGAAAATGGATTAGATTGGGAGGGTGAAAGAGGTTTTCATTAACGGTGATACATGAAGTATCTCTTCCTAAGGGATGTAGAACCTGTTTTGCTCCTTCTCGTACCGGACCCATGCTGGTATACCGGAACCACTGGAGCCGTATGCTTCTAACGATGCTCGTACGGTTCCGGAGGAGGGGGGCGCGGAGACCTATCCTGATCAACCGTCTCTATCGAGAGAGGCTTCTTTTTTTGGGTCAGCAAGTGGATGACGAGATTGCAAATCAACCGATTGGTATCATGATGTACTTGAATGGGGAGGACGAAACCAAGGATACGTATTTGTATACAAACTTTCCCGGTGGGGCAGTATTATCAGGAATATCTGTTTATGATGCTACGCAATTTGTTGTACCGGATGCACATACCATTTGCATGGGATTAGCCGCTTCAATGGGATCTTCCATTTCAACCGGAGGAGAGATAACCAAACGTATAGCACTGCCTCACGCTTGGCGCCAATGATTTGTATGGGTCGAAACTATGCCTCCGCCCGATTGCGGTAATAATAGCATGGCACTTAAAACTTGGTGGAATTCTAGGTATGTGTGCAAGGACCGAAGTAGTGAAGCACCGAGATAGTGAAGTGAGTCAGGAAATTCTTCGGTAGGGATTCACCACCAGTAAGTGCATCTACTCTAGCGTCGCAGAAATCCTGGGGTGAGGGATGAATCCCTACAATTTATCCCGAATCGAAGGATCTTGATTCTATCTCCCGTAGAGAATATCCATATAAAACCTTGGGATTGCTGGAAGGGATGAAGCAACGGAACCACCATAGTACTTCTGGTAAGAAAGGGTGGTATATGTAATTTCTAAGAAGCTGGCTCTGGATAAGAGATAAGAACCCCACCCGATTTCTGGAATTGGGATTCTTCCACTTGCAAAATATTTGGTAGTCAGACACGGAGCCGTATGCAGAAGGAGCTGCCCGTACGGTTGTCTTCGGATTGAATTGCAACGATACTGAATCAGGGTTATGATTCATCAACCTGCGAGTTCCCATTATGATGGACAGGCGGGTGAATGTATTATGGAAGCAGAAGAAGTATCGAAACCTTGTGATTGTATTACTAGGGTTCATGTATAAAGAACCGGCAAACCTTTATGGATGATCTCCGAAGACATGGAAAGAGACGTTTTTACGTCAGCGAAAGAAGCCGAAAATCATGGTATTGTAGATCCCGTAGCATCAGAAAACTCTCCAGATTCAAGATTAATTTAGTAACTTCTACTGCTTGGTGGGGAATGTCCGGGACTCACGAGGAGTCTCCCGATATGAACAGGGGAGATCCCTACATTCCGGTACTTTAGGAATCGATACTATTTGGGTGTGGGTATTTACCAAATGTCATTCACGAATATTGATTTGCGGGGGGGGGGGGGGAGGAGCAACACCCAATTCCTCCCTCTCCCAGGTTTATGACTTGTGTGAATCACCGCTATCTCCACCACTTATTCCATCTCCCATATTTTCTATATGAGGTTGCCCGGGAGATAAGGATTCTACCAACTCAATGATTGAGGTGTCCTCCATGGTTAGGAATAGTCCGAACCCCAAAACCCTGCATCTTTTGGATATGCCAACCAATCAACAACTTATTAGGAACGCAAGACAACCAATGGAGATTGGAACAAAATCCCCTGCCCTTCGGGGGTGCCCCCAACGCAGAGGGGTATGTACCAGGGTGTATGTGCGACACGTTTGAATCGTAAACCAAATGATATTGGGGGGTCGGTGTCGCAGCAAGATCCCTTCACTGTAATTAGGCAAAGATCCGTCATCTATATCCTTTACTGAGAGACGAAAATTCATAGTTCTGATTGGTGCAAATCCAATCATCTTAGTGTGAGATGAGAAGCAACTTATCAGTGATACTAAAAAAATCACTAAGCGACGTGGGGATGAGGATATCGATTCCCATATCTCTGCTGGAATCCCTGCAATGGCGGTAGCTTTGCTTTGGGTCAACCATCCAGCCAACTACCGAAGTGAAATACCGTTACTATACAAATAAGTCTTTCTAGGATGAAACTCTTTACCTGATCTCTCAAGTCTTGAGTGGAGCCGGGGATTGGAAACTATACGACTTACCAACAGTAATTCCATTTCCCCCGTCATCGGGAAATCATAGGCTCCGGTGTATAGGAAGGACCCAACTGTCGAGGAAGATACTACGGAAACTTTGGAATCCATAACTCCCTCTGGTGCAACTTCTTTATCAAGAGGCATCTGATCTCGGG
This sequence comes from Dipteris shenzhenensis, assembly GCF_047967505.1. Lineage (NCBI taxonomy): Eukaryota > Viridiplantae > Streptophyta > Polypodiopsida > Gleicheniales > Dipteridaceae > Dipteris > Dipteris shenzhenensis. The sequence goes on along the minus strand of NW_028239455.1, from coordinate 13,031 downwards.
GATTTGTGGACGGGAAGGTTAAGGTAGCAAAAGCCATTGGAATCATTATTTTCTACGTCAGATAGGAAAGTCTCTTGCGGGAATTGTTCTTTCAAAAGAATTAAGTGACCAGATTCAGATTCTATTTCAACTATTTCTGATCCTACTAATCCGAATAATTCGGATATCAGGAGTGCGGGAATTGAGAGTTTTGGTGTGCCACCGCGACCGTGCATGCCACCAGATCTACACTTAGCAATTCCGTCTTCTTGCTAGAAGGATGCATCCAGACGGTTCCGATGATATGAGAGAGGTGGGATTCATTCGGGACTGAAGGGGGGGGGGGGGGGTTGTATCACCAGTGTGACAGACAGAGTCCCCAAAGAATAATTTTGATATTTTGTGAGGGTAAACACTCAACGACTAGGGTAAAACGCGGATCTGTGGCTCGGAAACGTCGCAAAAGTATTCCTGAAATTACATCTGGATTTAGGGGAGCTCATTCAAAGCTATTTAGAACGGCGAATCAACAGGAAATGAAAGCATTGGCTTCTGCTTATCGAGATAGGAGTAATCGAAAGAGAGAAATTTGTCGCTTACGGATTGCCCGGATCAATGCAGCAGCACGAGGGAATGGAATTTCTCATAATAGGATGATTCACAATTTATATGAAAATCGAGTTTATCTGAATCGCAAAATACCTGCATAGATAGCTATCCTAGATACTCACTGTTTTTCCGAGATTGCACAACTACCAGTATACGAATCTACTGGTTGAAAATAAGAAACCTCTCCGGATATTGTCTCCCGGAGAGGCGGAACGGACGGTAGTAAACTACAAATATTCCACCCGGAGTATTGGTTCCGACTCCTATTCATTTCTCCATTTAGGGTTAATAGGATCGAGTAGTCGGTTGAATGCCAAATCTTTCAAACTAGAACTTAATTGTCTAGTCGCTAGCAATGCAAGGTCTAATTCTCGTTATTCGAGAACGGTGGCAAAGCTAAAATACGAGCTCTTTTGATTGCGACAGCTATTGAGTGCTGTTGTTTCGGGGTCAACCTACTCATTCATCTGGGTGAAATCCTTCCCTGTTCACTTACAAATCGACGGAGTAAACTTATATTTCTGTAGTCAATAATCTCGTCGGATCGGATGGATGGAGAACGTCTACGCGAAGACTGCTTAGATTTATTCGTGATACCTTTCATGACATTTCCGAAAACTATTGATTATTTTCCAGTTGATTAGAAACAGATCACTTATTTCTTCGACTCTTTGTGAATGGTATGTTTGTAGCAGCAGGGACAGTATCTCCTCGATTCCAATCAAGTAGGTGTATTGCGACGATTCTTACGCGTAGTATATCGAAAAATACCTAGAGATTTGTCGTCAGTCCCTTTTCGGGTGCAACTTGTGCATTCCAAAGCAATAGTTACTCTCGCATCTCTACTTTTAGCCATAGGATTCATTGAAATAAGTGAAGGAAATGGGGGAGGAGTGGATGGGAAGATACCGTCTCAGTAATAAATCATTAATAGAATTCCCGATTTATCGATTTCCAGTAATGAATGGATCGCTCACTGCTCCCCTCACGGAAATCGATCTATTTCTCCCACCTTACTTTTGTTTTGCTCAACCCCCGCCTCCCCCCGACTAGAGAAATGGAAATATCAAGGCATCTGGAAAGAATCGATTTATTTCTATTAGTAAACCGGCTAGCAGCCCAAACCATATCGTAGCCAACACGGGGGCCGTGGAAAGATAAATTTTTACATCTTGCATTGTGAATTCTCCTTCGTTTTTCAATCGACTAGGAAGATGATGTGTCTCTTCCAGTATTTTTACCACGACCAACCCCAGTAAGGGAATCGGATTCTTCCGGTCTGGGAATGATTCGGAGGCGACATCCTCTCGGGACATGGTTACTTCTTAAGTGGGTAGTCAAGTTCTGTGGCTATCAGTTATAATTACTTGGATCACGCGTCTCAATACCGAGAATGCCAGTCGGAGATCGAGACCAATAGGGATGTAGCGCAGTTTGGTAGCGCATTTGTTTTGGGTACAAAATGTCGCAGGTTCAAATCCTGTCATCCCTATTGTTCCCCGTACATCCCAAAATGATATTGGTGAGAAATTGGTGACAAGAGAAATCCATCTGGGTAGATTGTTTGTGTTATTCAACTGATTCCCCCACAAGAGACATTCCATTTATCTTCCTCTCTCCTGGTCGGTGAAAGAACCACTCCGATTAAGAGTCTGATTCTATTCCCGTGTCCGGATGTCCGCAGATTCTGATTAGAATGGAAACTGGCTTACGTGGGGAATGGAGCGCCCTTAGTTCAGTTCGGTAGAACGCAGGTCTCCAAAACCTGATGTCGTAGGTTCAAATCCTACAGGGCGTGTTTCTCCGACTCAAGTCGGTATCAGCTGGTTCGACCAATACCCACACATACTAAGAATTTGCATTTCCCGATCCCTCTGGATTACCAGAGAGATCTTAGGAATGGGAGAAGGATATGGCAAATGAGTCTCCGTCTTCTACCGAATATCTAGTTGGTCGCCACGTCGATATTGCAAATATGCAGTTACAAATAATCCAGCTAGAGTTATTGGGATCAAACCCAACACAATTCCGGATAGCAGTGCTTCAACCATTTGGGTTCACATACATTTAGTACAAATACTTACCGAAAAAGATTCAGGTATTAATTGGTAATAGATGATTGGTAAGTGCGGCGGATCAGTAAGTGCTAATGGGCACTCCTCGTTCCTTCTAAGCTGATACTCTTGTATCATATAAGCCGGATCTTATTCAATCCAACAAATAATACTGAAGTTGAGATTGGTGCGGACGATAGAAAAGCGAAGTGACTCGGTGGAGTAAGCATAGATTTAAGTACCAAATTGATTTAGCAGATAGGTTAGTAGAAAAATAATTGGTTACTCGGAACTATCGAAAGGGGATTCGAAGCTTGGTAGACATATGAGAGCAGTTTATCCGACGAGAAGATCGCGTTTCAGAAGCTGGGAATGGGATCGACAGTTCATCGAAATATCTCCAACCTCTGAATGAGTGGGAGGAATCGAATCTTCCCAGAAAGAGGAACAAGACAAGATTGGATATTAATATCTCAATTATATGTATCAGATACCCCTACATGACCAGGTTCCCCCGAGTTCTCGATGGAGAATCCTATAGTTCTAATGGCAGGATTTGATACGGAAGTCATTCGAAAGAAACTTAGACGTGGTGGGTTAACCACGCGCGTTGAGACTCACCGGAAGCATCGGAACCTCCAATTGAACAATCGGGGAAAAAAAAAGAATCATATTCTTTCCATAGGTTCTCCTAAAACGCGGAGAAAATACTGATAGATTTGTATACTCGGGGGGGAGGGGGGGAATTACGGTTTCTCCGCTCGGTTTATTTACAACTCGTTTATTTATCCGGCGAAATAAGAGGAATATTGCTGCTTCGAGGGGGGGCTAGCTATACTAATCCAGTATGTTTCGGGTATACCCTCGGTATAATAATGACAACTTAACGGGGATCGCTCAGGTATACCGGTAGATTCTCCATCTACTGGTACTCACACCTCTCGGCAAGCAATCCTCCTTAATCCCGCAGGGATATACGGAGCTGAACATGTCTGGGAATACGGGAGAACGTCCTTCTGCTGACATTATTACTAGTATTCGATACTGGGTCATCCATAGCATTACTATACCTTCTCCGTCTATTGCAGGTTGGTTATTCGTCAGTACAGGTTTGGCTTACGACGTTTCTGGAAGTCCCCGCCCAAATGAATATTTTACGGAGAGCCGACAAGAAGTTCCTTTAGTAACTGGCCGCTTCGATTCGCTGGAACAAGCTGATGCATTTACTAGATCTCAGGAGGTACCAACGACTCCAGATAGAACTTATCCGATTTTCACCGTTAGGTGGCTAGCCGTCCACGGACTAGCTGTACCTACAGTTTTTTTTCCAGGCTCTATATCGGCAATGCAATTCATTCAGCGATAATCCCTATATAAGCTATAAATCCACGACGCAACCGAACCCGAATAAACAGAGTGTGGAATTGAATCGTACAAGCCTTTATCGGGGACTCTTATTGATCTTCGTACTTGCCGTCTCATTTTCCAACTACTTCTTCAATTAGAAACTGAAGAGATTTGATAACCCCAATTGGGAAAAACTAAGACCTGATTTATTTGTGACTGTTCGTGTCTCGAGTCGTGACTAAATAATGAAATCAAAAAGGGAGGGGGGTGGGACAAATGGCCAATACCACTGGAAGGATTCCTCTGTGGCTTATAGGTACCGTAGCTGGTATACTCGTGATAGGTCTACTGGGAATATTCTTTCATGGAGCCTATTCGGGATTGGGATCATCCCTCTGAGAATGAATAAGCATTGGGAAATTCTTCCTACTCGCAGGTGAAAAGATGTGCCGGATCCCGGGGGTTCATAGGTCCGGAAACGGGTCAACCCCCTCTTCCGGAGTCTGTTCTACTGCTCCGGGTGCGACAACCCCCCAGCTGTATATGCTACTCCGCCTCAGCAGAGTCAAATTCTGGTACCGTACTCGGGTGAGTAGGTTATTCGATCGATTCTCTCCCGAAGAATCGATCGCAATTGGATGAAGGGGCGGTAATTATTGCAATCATTTGATAAGTATGGGACAGATTCCTACCGGGATTGGGAGGGTGCATATGCTTTTGATAACAAACCAACCCACGAGTCACTCGTCTGATTCTTCGAGAGATCGAGGGATGGGGGGAATCATATCACATTAAATCTCTGGACTCGGGAGGAAGAAGGAAGGACTCGACCTGAGGTTTAAATCCAATTCCAGGTCGATTTCCTCATAGTAAATTGGGGGGAGTACACGGTGGCGGTGGCTCACCCGCCACCACCGATATCGGAATAGAAAAAATAGTTAGCAAAATTGGATATATTTTCTGATACCTGTCGGGGAGACTATTATTGAAAACTTGGTTTCATCACCGAATATGTTTTTGAAGAATTCCAGTTATTCTTACTGCTAACTGGACTCAACCGGCTCCAAATGATACCACAAGAGTTGTACTTATCGCTTCGTTTAGACGTATAGAAGAGGTAGAAATCCAGAATTTGTCTTTGACTCGTCGGATTTACAGTCAATTACCAACCCTTTCCGGATGGTTCACATCCGAAAAGTATGGACTCAGAAATTCATCTCCGCCAATTGGACTTTCTCGAACTGCTTCTTCTTTGACACTGGGAATATCTGGGCCAGAGTAACCGATGCAAGAAAAAGTAGAAGACCTTGAACACGTAATGGATCCTGAAGTACAATCTCTGCCTCTGCTTGACCGAATCCACCCACGTTAGGGTTATTGGTCGATGGTTAATCAGCTTTAATATATTCACCCTCCGAAACGATAAGTTCGGGACCGGGAGGTACAGTATCAACTACTTCACGACCCCCCGATGTCTCTTGGGTAGTGATTTCGTATCCACCCCCCCTCTCCCTACGTGTTATTCTAGTTATCCTTCCCGTCGCCGAAGCGTTGTAAACCGTATTATTGCTTTTACTTCCATCGGGATAGATCTGTCCCCTTCCCCTATTCCCTCCAACATATAGGGGGTATTTTAAAAAGTGTACCTCTTTATCAACGGCAGGATCCGGTGAGAGAATCGGAAATACGATTTCACTATATAGCTTACCCGGAACCGGACCTATTACTATCATGTTCTTTCTATCGGGGCGATAGCTCTGGAACGAAAGTTTACTTAATTTCTCCCTCGCTTCGGTTGGAAGACGATCAGAAGGAGCCAATTCAAACCCTTCGGGTGGGATCGGTACGGCGCCTACATTCAATCCTCCCTTTTTACCATTTGCAAGTACTTATTTTATCTACATATCATAAGGAATCTTAACAACTGCTTCGGACACAGTATTGGGAAGAACAGATTGCGGAACCTCAATATCCACGGGTTTCTTAGCCAAGTGACGATTAGCACATACAATACGTCCAGTTGCTTCTCGTGGATCCTCGTAATTCTATTGCGCAAAAATCGGATATGCATTTGATACGGATGGACGATTCATTCCATCCAGAGTGATCAACATTGGAAATGACAGGGTCAACCACTTCGCCATCCAGTCCTTACTACTTCTCTTTCGCATAGTTCGATTATTAGTATTAGGGTTTCTCACAAATAGATTGTTTCTTGACATCATAGGTAAAATATTACTCCCCTCTTTTGGAGTATTCTGATATCCCGACGATTGCGGGAATTGCAAATTTTTATCCTCCCACTACCCAATACCAGAAGAGGATAATAAAATCCAATTCCTACGAGAAGTGAGTCTACTCCGTTGGATGCAACTGGCAGATACTCGGTGGAGTGATTATCATTCATTCATTGTGTGATAAGTCGCTACGATTGAAGGAGATATACGACTCAAATGGCGAGGAATCCGATATTTGGAGACTGTGTCTGAAATAACCGGGAAGGTTGAGACGAAACAAGAGATTACATATTTGTTGTGAGCGAATCCCAGATGTTCCAGGAGAGAATCTACAACTATTTCCCAACCGTGGGGGGAGTGAAATCCAATACATAAATCCGTTAATGGTGGAGTAGAGAACGCTTTCGTCGTATCATTTAAGCTATAGAATAACTCCCGAATCCAGGAATTTGAAACTGCGAGTCTTTCTTTACCTACTACGAACAAGCAGATCGAGGTGGCAATGCTAATTACGTCGGTTACTAGGTGCGAGATTATCTGGGTGTTTCCCTCGTTACATATTACCACCAATTGAATAGTTTTGTCATACACATCTGTGCCGTAGTCTTGTAATTAGGTATATACAGAGCCTCTCATTGTTTCACCCAACCGGAGTAAGCCTTCTATCTCCTGAAGTCGTTTGAGAGCTACCTCTTCCCGGAAAGAATTAATAAATATTTGTGACTGGAAGGTATTCCACCAATTTCTGATCCGAGGTTCTAGAAACCAATTCTTCAAGACAATTGGAATCGCGGAAGGGAGAAGTAATAGACATCCGATATATTGAATAGGAGCTACTGCTTGATATTTAGCCAATTCAGAATCGTTAAGTACTAATGAACTCGATTGACCCGTCAACTCTGTGTTGAACCTTGATGAAGTACGAGTTATGGACCGTGGCATCAGACTTATAGACTCATAAGCCGTTGTACTACTGGGGGAATCCACTGATTTGCGGACAGAAAATTTATCATTTGAGTTATCATTTATTTGGAGTGACGGAGAAGTTGTGGGACGGTGCCGTGTCCAGGAATCAGGATCATTTGGAGTTGCTTCGATCCGAGCCAATTTCCTATTCATTTGTTCCGTCTTACTCGATTCTCTTGACACATATTTACCCGCAGGAGCCAAAGGATTATCCCCTGGTGGATTTTGCGATAAATCACCAATTATGTTTGGTTTCCTCCCCACCCTGCAGGGATCTAGACGAACCAGTGGAGGCGCTGATTGAAGAGGCAGAGCAACTGGGGGGTGAGATGGAGATGCATCACGGGACCTTTCCTCTGTCGATATTTCTTTCCCACGGGAGGTAGGAGGATAATTCCCGATCAGGAGCAACTGGCGTTGCTTCCTCCTGATAAAGAACTTAAGACTATTCCGAATCTTCGATACAGATATGCTGATCCTACATTCTAAAAGACTCCGATATATAGTAGATAGAGATTTACTAGGTTCTGCATCCGTATGAGCTACCGCAGCCTGTGACGAATCTTCCGTAGATGATATTGTTTCTAGATAATAGGAAGAGTCTTCTCTTACGGATTGTAGTCGCTTACTAGCTTCGTAAGCTCTATCCGGGGAGCGACGTGGGGTATTGTAGAACCACCGGAGGAGTCTCCAACAGTATGATTTCATATATTATTTATATGGTGAGGAGGGGAATTCACGAAGTAAATTACTAAGTGGATGAATCCCCGTAATCGAATCCTCTTTTCTAATTCCCTTCTCTAATCGTCACTATACCATCCTAATTTCCTTCCCTCATCTCATTCGCTTCTTCTAGGAACCTCCGGATCGGTCGAAATATTAGAATCCCTCGATTGATACACGTGAAAAACGAGCAAGTTCAGCAGCTTTTTCTTCTGTTTCTCCCGACGCCGAATCCTCACCAATCCGGGTTAGGGGAATGTCTTGCCGACCCCTCATCTTCAAGTAAAGGACTCGACGAGGATAGAAACCTCCTCGAATTTCCAATTTAACTGCTTGTATATCTCTCATTGCAAATTGGATACAAATACGACGGTTTCCCCCGGGGAAACCCCAGCGAGAAATGGGGAAGATTCCTTCTCATTTATCAAATGAATTGTAGCCGCTACCCACATCCCGAAATATCGTACGCCACGGATAAAATCCAGGGAAGAGACCCGCGATACCATAGAAACACATCACAATACCTTGTGGAATGAAAACAATCTGTCCAGATGGAAGTGTGGGGATTAAATCTTCACCAATATAACTAGAGATTCCAACCGCCGGAAAACCCATTGCGCCACGAACCGGGATACGGGCCCAACACAAATTACTGAATCTACGAGAACCTCTTGGAGAATCTACTCGAAACCATTCGGATTGACGATTCATTAATACTCCCTCCAGAAATTGCCTTGTTGGAATGAATCAGCCGCTTATATTGTTATTGGTCCCACCTCTACCCTACCCCCCCCCCCCCTCCCCGAATAGATGCAGATACAGATACAGCCGATGCTTCGACATCACTTCATTTTGAAAAGGATTCTTGGAAGGGATTCTGTTTCCGAGAAGTTTAGAACATTTTCCACTGTTTTGGTGCGTAGGTGGGGGTCGCTAAGATCTATATGTCTTAGCAACGATGGAACGATCCACGTCTCACTTATCCATAAGGGGAAAGTGAGATATAGATTGAGATGACGTTAAAGATTCCCAAGTGCTAAAACAAGTGCTCAAATAAAATAACCGCCGGTGAAGCTATGTGGAAAGAATATATCCGACCGAATCAAAAGCAAGAGTAGTAGTCGTAATTGATCGATCCTATGGAACAATTTCCGTGAGATAGTGTACAGAACAAGAAATTGTAGAATTTCGTCCCGTTCTATATAAATAAACAGAGATATCATTGTAATTGCCGGAAAGACCGAACCTACTAGGGGTACAGAAATGGAAGGTAAATAGGACGCTGTCGTAATGGAATCACCTCAAGTAAGAAAGATATGACACAGATAGATGTATCTATAATGACATTATATTGTTATTTTTATCTTTTATCCCCCAATGTCTAATAATAGTCTCCTTATCTCACGTAGAAAGGAAGTTTTTATACATTCGATATATCGAGACAGTTACTCGGAAATTGCTACGAAATCCATATTGTTTCCGGTAAGGTATCTGATTCCAGCTCCGATCAACTGACTCAATGAATCTGCAGACATCCGCGGTGTCTACTTCGTCGAATCAGGCGCACAGCAGAGTCCGAAATTATACCGATGGTTAATCTCGATTTCTTACTGAGGTATAATTGCATTGTGGCATAATTTGCATGGCGTGATATCAGAGAAGGATAGAAAAGTATTGTTACGACGGTTCGCTGAATAAATTCCTCTCATTGGAGAGGTAGAGAGATTAGTAGGACAACCCCGAATTGATAATTCCTAACTTGATTAATGAGAAGGAGGGAGAGTGATAGAAACGGGGGTTTAACCGAATGGGGGGAAAGGAGGTTCAATTCCTTTTACAAGGAGCTGAAGAATAAAGCTCAGATATCTCACTCGGAACACCTTTTAGAGGATTACGTGGAACAATTGAATCGGGTGATCCATGATCAAATAAAGATTCAGCTACTTGAAAGCCATCGGGTATCTTCTGACGCAGTGTTTGTTCAATCACCCTTTTCCCAGCAAATGCTATGTATGCTTTGGACTCAGCAATAATTACGTCCCCTAACGTACCAGAACTAGCAGTAACACCACCCGTAGTTGGATAGGTAGGAACCGATATATATAATAATCCCTTCTGAACCTGATGTATTTGTGGGACGGGAGGAATCTTAGCCATCTGCATCAGACTCAACGTCCCTTCTTGCGTACGTGCTCCGCCGGAAGCACAGATAATAACTAGTGGAAGGGATTGATCCGTGGCACATTCGATTGAGCGGGTAATCTTTTCACCTACCACAGAACCCATACTTCCCCCCGTGGATTGAAAGTCCGTAACACCAAGCGCAATAGGTGTCCCGTTTAGACATCCCACCCCTGTCTGAACAGCATCAGTTAAACCCGTTCGTTTCTGGGAGTTGATGATGCGACTTCCATGAGAATCCCCGTCAGAGAAACCTGGAACATCTTATGCAGTCATGTCTTCATCCATGGGAATCCAAGTGTCACGATCGATCGGAAGTTCGATTCTTTCTGTACTAGTCATTGGGGGGTGATAGCCGCACTCCTCACAAATATTTTTATTTTGTTTTGGGAATCTCACGTAAAGCATGTTACCGCAGTTGTCACACCGAGTCCACAACCCCCTGTCGGTATCAATGCTTATGTCTCTATTCCTTCCTCTCTCACTCAAAACGTAACCCTTTGTGGCTTTTTCGAGGAAAGCCCCGATCAATCCACCAAATTCGCGTTTATCTTCGAACCGATTTCTCACAGACATAGGAATTTCCTCATTCATTTCTTCTCCTTCGCTTCGGAGGTAAAAACAGTCGATTCTATTAGATTTCATTTCATCAATGAGATAGACACAGAGATGGAGAAATCATTTCTGAACTATCAGGATCAGCGTCTGTTCGGAATAGGCGTCGAATCGAGACTGACTCCGAATCCGATAACTAATTGGCAATTGACTGATCATCTATTTGATCAATCATATGTTAGAACCCCACAAATAATTATCCAATAACACTTCGTGGAAATAGTTGTGTCGTGTACTGAGAGGCACTGAATCATTTTCCTTACTACTCGAGTCTCTGCAGCTCGTATTCCACCTCTCCTATGCAAATTGGGGGGGATTCGAACCCCCGTCCCCATGGATCGGAACCATGTGCTCTCATCCGCTGAGCTACCAACTCCGATCCGTGGCATATCGGGAGTATGGAGGGGAATGTTCCTTCTCCCTATACTCCCTGTTCGCCCCACGAATCCTACCGAATGAATGAGATTCCCGAATAGTTACGGAAATTACAATGTATCAATTGTGTCGAATTCAAATTTGATCTGTTTCCATACCTCGCAAGCAGCAGCCAATTCGGGACTCCACTTACTAGCTTCGCGGATAATCTCGTTACCTTCACGAGCAAGATCACGTCCCTCATTACGAGCTTGTACACAAGCCTCCAATGCAACTCGATTAGCTACGGCGCCTGGTGCGTTTCCCCAGGGGTGTCCCAAGGTTCCTCCGCCGAACTGTGAGACAGAATCATCTCCGAAGATTTCAGTTAGAGCGGGCATATGCCAGACATGGATACCTCCCGAGGCTACGGGAAATACACCTGGCATGGATACCCAATCCTGAGTGAAATATATACCACGGCTTCGGTCTTTCTCGATATAATCGTCGCGTAGCAAATCGACGAAACCCAGTGTGACTTCTCGTTCTCCCTCCAGTTTACCCACTACGGTCCCGGCGTGGATATGATCCCCGCCGGACATACGCAATGCTTTGGCTAGGACACGAAAATGGATACCGTGATTTCTCTGTCTATCGATAACAGCATGCATCGCGCGGTGGATATGAAGCAGTAGCCCATTATCTCGACAATAAAAGGCCAAGCTAGTATTTGCAGTGAAGCCTCCCGTCAAATAATCATGCATGACGATGGGTGCTCCCGATTCTCTAGCAAAGACTGCTCTTTTCATCATTTCCTCACACGTACCCGCAGTGGCATTTAGATAATGTCCTTTTATTTCGCCCGTTTCGGCCTGAGCCTTGAAAAGAGCTTCTGCCACAAACAGGAACCGGTCCCTCCAACGCATGAATGGTTGAGAATTTACGTTCTCATCATCCTTCGTAAAATCAAGTCCGCCACGGAGACATTCGTAAACAGCCCTGCCATAGTTTTTAGCAGATAAGCCCAATTTTGGCTTGATTGTACATCCCAGCAAGGGACGACCATATTTGTTCAGTTTATCCCTTTCGACTTGGATACCGTGAGGCGGCCCAATGAAAGTCTTGGAATAAGCAGGAGGAATTCTCAGATCCTCCAAACGTAGAGCTCGTGGGGCTTTAAATCCAAATACGTTACCTACAATGGAAGTGAACATATTGGTGACGGAACCCTCTTCAAATAGATCCAAAGGATAAGCTACATATGCGATATATTGATTCTCTTCCCCAGCAACGGGTTCGATGTCGTAGCATCGACCCTTGTAACGATCGAGACTAGTCAGTCCATCCGTCCACACAGTGGTCCACGTACCTGTGGAAGATTCTGCAGCTACTGCAGCTCCAGCTTCCTCAGGCGGTACCCCGGGTTGCGGAGTCATCCGGAAGGCTGCCAAGATGTCAGTATCTTTGGTCTCATAATCGGGAGTATAGTAAGTTAGTCGATAATCTTTAACACCAGCTTTGAACCCAATACCTGTTTTAGTCTCTGTTTGTGGTGACATGAGTCCCTCCTTACAATTCAATTAGTAAATCCTGCAAGGATGAGATCTGCTCGACATAGATGGAAGAATTCAACGTGAAGCGTGGAATAGGTCCTGATAGATTCGACTCGAGACGTTTGTCGAAACTCTACCTCAAGCATGGGACATTAGTATTTTATAATACGTCCCACATGTAATGCAACTGACTCTGGTTGTTTCGCACGGAAATTGCTTGAAGAATTAGATCGTAATACATCTCGATACATTGACTCGGGAATCTTTTCGTGGTTAGACTGGTCAGTAGAAGCAAAAAAGGGGATTGAATTCGATATCTGGTTCGCTTTGCGAATAGACGGGGGAAAAAAGGGGATTCGACGAATGAGATGTAGCAATCACATCTAACTAGATGGACCAACTCGTGGGTATCG
>NW_028239454.1:0-43368 GCF_047967505.1 Dipteris shenzhenensis | reverse complement strand
TCATTTGATAAATGAGAAGGAATCTTCCCCATTTCTCGCTGGGGTTTCCCCGGGGGAAACCGTCGTATTTGTATCCAATTTGCAATGAGAGATATACAAGCAGTTAAATTGGAAATTCGAGGAGGTTTCTATCCTCGTCGAGTCCTTTACTTGAAGATGAGGGGTCGGCAAGACATTCCCCTAACCCGGATTGGTGAGGATTCGGCGTCGGGAGAAACAGAAGAAAAAGCTGCTGAACTTGCTCGTTTTTCACGTGTATCAATCGAGGGATTCTAATATTTCGACCGATCCGGAGGTTCCTAGAAGAAGCGAATGAGATGAGGGAAGGAAATTAGGATGGTATAGTGACGATTAGAGAAGGGAATTAGAAAAGAGGATTCGATTACGGGGATTCATCCACTTAGTAATTTACTTCGTGAATTCCCCTCCTCACCATATAAATAATATATGAAATCATACTGTTGGAGACTCCTCCGGTGGTTCTACAATACCCCACGTCGCTCCCCGGATAGAGCTTACGAAGCTAGTAAGCGACTACAATCCGTAAGAGAAGACTCTTCCTATTATCTAGAAACAATATCATCTACGGAAGATTCGTCACAGGCTGCGGTAGCTCATACGGATGCAGAACCTAGTAAATCTCTATCTACTATATATCGGAGTCTTTTAGAATGTAGGATCAGCATATCTGTATCGAAGATTCGGAATAGTCTTAAGTTCTTTATCAGGAGGAAGCAACGCCAGTTGCTCCTGATCGGGAATTATCCTCCTACCTCCCGTGGGAAAGAAATATCGACAGAGGAAAGGTCCCGTGATGCATCTCCATCTCACCCCCCAGTTGCTCTGCCTCTTCAATCAGCGCCTCCACTGGTTCGTCTAGATCCCTGCAGGGTGGGGAGGAAACCAAACATAATTGGTGATTTATCGCAAAATCCACCAGGGGATAATCCTTTGGCTCCTGCGGGTAAATATGTGTCAAGAGAATCGAGTAAGACGGAACAAATGAATAGGAAATTGGCTCGGATCGAAGCAACTCCAAATGATCCTGATTCCTGGACACGGCACCGTCCCACAACTTCTCCGTCACTCCAAATAAATGATAACTCAAATGATAAATTTTCTGTCCGCAAATCAGTGGATTCCCCCAGTAGTACAACGGCTTATGAGTCTATAAGTCTGATGCCACGGTCCATAACTCGTACTTCATCAAGGTTCAACACAGAGTTGACGGGTCAATCGAGTTCATTAGTACTTAACGATTCTGAATTGGCTAAATATCAAGCAGTAGCTCCTATTCAATATATCGGATGTCTATTACTTCTCCCTTCCGCGATTCCAATTGTCTTGAAGAATTGGTTTCTAGAACCTCGGATCAGAAATTGGTGGAATACCTTCCAGTCACAAATATTTATTAATTCTTTCCGGGAAGAGGTAGCTCTCAAACGACTTCAGGAGATAGAAGGCTTACTCCGGTTGGGTGAAACAATGAGAGGCTCTGTATATACCTAATTACAAGACTACGGCACAGATGTGTATGACAAAACTATTCAATTGGTGGTAATATGTAACGAGGGAAACACCCAGATAATCTCGCACCTAGTAACCGACGTAATTAGCATTGCCACCTCGATCTGCTTGTTCGTAGTAGGTAAAGAAAGACTCGCAGTTTCAAATTCCTGGATTCGGGAGTTATTCTATAGCTTAAATGATACGACGAAAGCGTTCTCTACTCCACCATTAACGGATTTATGTATTGGATTTCACTCCCCCCACGGTTGGGAAATAGTTGTAGATTCTCTCCTGGAACATCTGGGATTCGCTCACAACAAATATGTAATCTCTTGTTTCGTCTCAACCTTCCCGGTTATTTCAGACACAGTCTCCAAATATCGGATTCCTCGCCATTTGAGTCGTATATCTCCTTCAATCGTAGCGACTTATCACACAATGAATGAATGATAATCACTCCACCGAGTATCTGCCAGTTGCATCCAACGGAGTAGACTCACTTCTCGTAGGAATTGGATTTTATTATCCTCTTCTGGTATTGGGTAGTGGGAGGATAAAAATTTGCAATTCCCGCAATCGTCGGGATATCAGAATACTCCAAAAGAGGGGAGTAATATTTTACCTATGATGTCAAGAAACAATCTATTTGTGAGAAACCCTAATACTAATAATCGAACTATGCGAAAGAGAAGTAGTAAGGACTGGATGGCGAAGTGGTTGACCCTGTCATTTCCAATGTTGATCACTCTGGATGGAATGAATCGTCCATCCGTATCAAATGCATATCCGATTTTTGCGCAATAGAATTACGAGGATCCACGAGAAGCAACTGGACGTATTGTATGTGCTAATCGTCACTTGGCTAAGAAACCCGTGGATATTGAGGTTCCGCAATCTGTTCTTCCCAATACTGTGTCCGAAGCAGTTGTTAAGATTCCTTATGATATGTAGATAAAATAAGTACTTGCAAATGGTAAAAAGGGAGGATTGAATGTAGGCGCCGTACCGATCCCACCCGAAGGGTTTGAATTGGCTCCTTCTGATCGTCTTCCAACCGAAGCGAGGGAGAAATTAAGTAAACTTTCGTTCCAGAGCTATCGCCCCGATAGAAAGAACATGATAGTAATAGGTCCGGTTCCGGGTAAGCTATATAGTGAAATCGTATTTCCGATTCTCTCACCGGATCCTGCCGTTGATAAAGAGGTACACTTTTTAAAATACCCCCTATATGTTGGAGGGAATAGGGGAAGGGGACAGATCTATCCCGATGGAAGTAAAAGCAATAATACGGTTTACAACGCTTCGGCGACGGGAAGGATAACTAGAATAACACGTAGGGAGAGGGGGGGTGGATACGAAATCACTACCCAAGAGACATCGGGGGGTCGTGAAGTAGTTGATACTGTACCTCCCGGTCCCGAACTTATCGTTTCGGAGGGTGAATATATTAAAGCTGATTAACCATCGACCAATAACCCTAACGTGGGTGGATTCGGTCAAGCAGAGGCAGAGATTGTACTTCAGGATCCATTACGTGTTCAAGGTCTTCTACTTTTTCTTGCATCGGTTACTCTGGCCCAGATATTCCCAGTGTCAAAGAAGAAGCAGTTCGAGAAAGTCCAATTGGCGGAGATGAATTTCTGAGTCCATACTTTTCGGATGTGAACCATCCGGAAAGGGTTGGTAATTGACTGTAAATCCGACGAGTCAAAGACAAATTCTGGATTTCTACCTCTTCTATACGTCTAAACGAAGCGATAAGTACAACTCTTGTGGTATCATTTGGAGCCGGTTGAGTCCAGTTAGCAGTAAGAATAACTGGAATTCTTCAAAAACATATTCGGTGATGAAACCAAGTTTTCAATAATAGTCTCCCCGACAGGTATCAGAAAATATATCCAATTTTGCTAACTATTTTTTCTATTCCGATATCGGTGGTGGCGGGTGAGCCACCGCCACCGTGTACTCCCCCCAATTTACTATGAGGAAATCGACCTGGAATTGGATTTAAACCTCAGGTCGAGTCCTTCCTTCTTCCTCCCGAGTCCAGAGATTTAATGTGATATGATTCCCCCCATCCCTCGATCTCTCGAAGAATCAGACGAGTGACTCGTGGGTTGGTTTGTTATCAAAAGCATATGCACCCTCCCAATCCCGGTAGGAATCTGTCCCATACTTATCAAATGATTGCAATAATTACCGCCCCTTCATCCAATTGCGATCGATTCTTCGGGAGAGAATCGATCGAATAACCTACTCACCCGAGTACGGTACCAGAATTTGACTCTGCTGAGGCGGAGTAGCATATACAGCTGGGGGGTTGTCGCACCCGGAGCAGTAGAACAGACTCCGGAAGAGGGGGTTGACCCGTTTCCGGACCTATGAACCCCCGGGATCCGGCACATCTTTTCACCTGCGAGTAGGAAGAATTTCCCAATGCTTATTCATTCTCAGAGGGATGATCCCAATCCCGAATAGGCTCCATGAAAGAATATTCCCAGTAGACCTATCACGAGTATACCAGCTACGGTACCTATAAGCCACAGAGGAATCCTTCCAGTGGTATTGGCCATTTGTCCCACCCCCCTCCCTTTTTGATTTCATTATTTAGTCACGACTCGAGACACGAACAGTCACAAATAAATCAGGTCTTAGTTTTTCCCAATTGGGGTTATCAAATCTCTTCAGTTTCTAATTGAAGAAGTAGTTGGAAAATGAGACGGCAAGTACGAAGATCAATAAGAGTCCCCGATAAAGGCTTGTACGATTCAATTCCACACTCTGTTTATTCGGGTTCGGTTGCGTCGTGGATTTATAGCTTATATAGGGATTATCGCTGAATGAATTGCATTGCCGATATAGAGCCTGGAAAAAAAACTGTAGGTACAGCTAGTCCGTGGACGGCTAGCCACCTAACGGTGAAAATCGGATAAGTTCTATCTGGAGTCGTTGGTACCTCCTGAGATCTAGTAAATGCATCAGCTTGTTCCAGCGAATCGAAGCGGCCAGTTACTAAAGGAACTTCTTGTCGGCTCTCCGTAAAATATTCATTTGGGCGGGGACTTCCAGAAACGTCGTAAGCCAAACCTGTACTGACGAATAACCAACCTGCAATAGACGGAGAAGGTATAGTAATGCTATGGATGACCCAGTATCGAATACTAGTAATAATGTCAGCAGAAGGACGTTCTCCCGTATTCCCAGACATGTTCAGCTCCGTATATCCCTGCGGGATTAAGGAGGATTGCTTGCCGAGAGGTGTGAGTACCAGTAGATGGAGAATCTACCGGTATACCTGAGCGATCCCCGTTAAGTTGTCATTATTATACCGAGGGTATACCCGAAACATACTGGATTAGTATAGCTAGCCCCCCCTCGAAGCAGCAATATTCCTCTTATTTCGCCGGATAAATAAACGAGTTGTAAATAAACCGAGCGGAGAAACCGTAATTCCCCCCCTCCCCCCCGAGTATACAAATCTATCAGTATTTTCTCCGCGTTTTAGGAGAACCTATGGAAAGAATATGATTCTTTTTTTTTCCCCGATTGTTCAATTGGAGGTTCCGATGCTTCCGGTGAGTCTCAACGCGCGTGGTTAACCCACCACGTCTAAGTTTCTTTCGAATGACTTCCGTATCAAATCCTGCCATTAGAACTATAGGATTCTCCATCGAGAACTCGGGGGAACCTGGTCATGTAGGGGTATCTGATACATATAATTGAGATATTAATATCCAATCTTGTCTTGTTCCTCTTTCTGGGAAGATTCGATTCCTCCCACTCATTCAGAGGTTGGAGATATTTCGATGAACTGTCGATCCCATTCCCAGCTTCTGAAACGCGATCTTCTCGTCGGATAAACTGCTCTCATATGTCTACCAAGCTTCGAATCCCCTTTCGATAGTTCCGAGTAACCAATTATTTTTCTACTAACCTATCTGCTAAATCAATTTGGTACTTAAATCTATGCTTACTCCACCGAGTCACTTCGCTTTTCTATCGTCCGCACCAATCTCAACTTCAGTATTATTTGTTGGATTGAATAAGATCCGGCTTATATGATACAAGAGTATCAGCTTAGAAGGAACGAGGAGTGCCCATTAGCACTTACTGATCCGCCGCACTTACCAATCATCTATTACCAATTAATACCTGAATCTTTTTCGGTAAGTATTTGTACTAAATGTATGTGAACCCAAATGGTTGAAGCACTGCTATCCGGAATTGTGTTGGGTTTGATCCCAATAACTCTAGCTGGATTATTTGTAACTGCATATTTGCAATATCGACGTGGCGACCAACTAGATATTCGGTAGAAGACGGAGACTCATTTGCCATATCCTTCTCCCATTCCTAAGATCTCTCTGGTAATCCAGAGGGATCGGGAAATGCAAATTCTTAGTATGTGTGGGTATTGGTCGAACCAGCTGATACCGACTTGAGTCGGAGAAACACGCCCTGTAGGATTTGAACCTACGACATCAGGTTTTGGAGACCTGCGTTCTACCGAACTGAACTAAGGGCGCTCCATTCCCCACGTAAGCCAGTTTCCATTCTAATCAGAATCTGCGGACATCCGGACACGGGAATAGAATCAGACTCTTAATCGGAGTGGTTCTTTCACCGACCAGGAGAGAGGAAGATAAATGGAATGTCTCTTGTGGGGGAATCAGTTGAATAACACAAACAATCTACCCAGATGGATTTCTCTTGTCACCAATTTCTCACCAATATCATTTTGGGATGTACGGGGAACAATAGGGATGACAGGATTTGAACCTGCGACATTTTGTACCCAAAACAAATGCGCTACCAAACTGCGCTACATCCCTATTGGTCTCGATCTCCGACTGGCATTCTCGGTATTGAGACGCGTGATCCAAGTAATTATAACTGATAGCCACAGAACTTGACTACCCACTTAAGAAGTAACCATGTCCCGAGAGGATGTCGCCTCCGAATCATTCCCAGACCGGAAGAATCCGATTCCCTTACTGGGGTTGGTCGTGGTAAAAATACTGGAAGAGACACATCATCTTCCTAGTCGATTGAAAAACGAAGGAGAATTCACAATGCAAGATGTAAAAATTTATCTTTCCACGGCCCCCGTGTTGGCTACGATATGGTTTGGGCTGCTAGCCGGTTTACTAATAGAAATAAATCGATTCTTTCCAGATGCCTTGATATTTCCATTTCTCTAGTCGGGGGGAGGCGGGGGTTGAGCAAAACAAAAGTAAGGTGGGAGAAATAGATCGATTTCCGTGAGGGGAGCAGTGAGCGATCCATTCATTACTGGAAATCGATAAATCGGGAATTCTATTAATGATTTATTACTGAGACGGTATCTTCCCATCCACTCCTCCCCCATTTCCTTCACTTATTTCAATGAATCCTATGGCTAAAAGTAGAGATGCGAGAGTAACTATTGCTTTGGAATGCACAAGTTGCACCCGAAAAGGGACTGACGACAAATCTCTAGGTATTTTTCGATATACTACGCGTAAGAATCGTCGCAATACACCTACTTGATTGGAATCGAGGAGATACTGTCCCTGCTGCTACAAACATACCATTCACAAAGAGTCGAAGAAATAAGTGATCTGTTTCTAATCAACTGGAAAATAATCAATAGTTTTCGGAAATGTCATGAAAGGTATCACGAATAAATCTAAGCAGTCTTCGCGTAGACGTTCTCCATCCATCCGATCCGACGAGATTATTGACTACAGAAATATAAGTTTACTCCGTCGATTTGTAAGTGAACAGGGAAGGATTTCACCCAGATGAATGAGTAGGTTGACCCCGAAACAACAGCACTCAATAGCTGTCGCAATCAAAAGAGCTCGTATTTTAGCTTTGCCACCGTTCTCGAATAACGAGAATTAGACCTTGCATTGCTAGCGACTAGACAATTAAGTTCTAGTTTGAAAGATTTGGCATTCAACCGACTACTCGATCCTATTAACCCTAAATGGAGAAATGAATAGGAGTCGGAACCAATACTCCGGGTGGAATATTTGTAGTTTACTACCGTCCGTTCCGCCTCTCCGGGAGACAATATCCGGAGAGGTTTCTTATTTTCAACCAGTAGATTCGTATACTGGTAGTTGTGCAATCTCGGAAAAACAGTGAGTATCTAGGATAGCTATCTATGCAGGTATTTTGCGATTCAGATAAACTCGATTTTCATATAAATTGTGAATCATCCTATTATGAGAAATTCCATTCCCTCGTGCTGCTGCATTGATCCGGGCAATCCGTAAGCGACAAATTTCTCTCTTTCGATTACTCCTATCTCGATAAGCAGAAGCCAATGCTTTCATTTCCTGTTGATTCGCCGTTCTAAATAGCTTTGAATGAGCTCCCCTAAATCCAGATGTAATTTCAGGAATACTTTTGCGACGTTTCCGAGCCACAGATCCGCGTTTTACCCTAGTCGTTGAGTGTTTACCCTCACAAAATATCAAAATTATTCTTTGGGGACTCTGTCTGTCACACTGGTGATACAACCCCCCCCCCCCCCCTTCAGTCCCGAATGAATCCCACCTCTCTCATATCATCGGAACCGTCTGGATGCATCCTTCTAGCAAGAAGACGGAATTGCTAAGTGTAGATCTGGTGGCATGCACGGTCGCGGTGGCACACCAAAACTCTCAATTCCCGCACTCCTGATATCCGAATTATTCGGATTAGTAGGATCAGAAATAGTTGAAATAGAATCTGAATCTGGTCACTTAATTCTTTTGAAAGAACAATTCCCGCAAGAGACTTTCCTATCTGACGTAGAAAATAATGATTCCAATGGCTTTTGCTACCTTAACCTTCCCGTCCACAAATCCCCGAGATCAGATGCCTCTTGATAAAGAAGTTGCACCAGAGGGAGTTATGGATTCCAAAGTTTCCGTAGTATCTTCCTCGACAGTTGGGTCCTTCCTATACACCGGAGCCTATGATTTCCCGATGACGGGGGAAATGGAATTACTGTTGGTAAGTCGTATAGTTTCCAATCCCCGGCTCCACTCAAGACTTGAGAGATCAGGTAAAGAGTTTCATCCTAGAAAGACTTATTTGTATAGTAACGGTATTTCACTTCGGTAGTTGGCTGGATGGTTGACCCAAAGCAAAGCTACCGCCATTGCAGGGATTCCAGCAGAGATATGGGAATCGATATCCTCATCCCCACGTCGCTTAGTGATTTTTTTAGTATCACTGATAAGTTGCTTCTCATCTCACACTAAGATGATTGGATTTGCACCAATCAGAACTATGAATTTTCGTCTCTCAGTAAAGGATATAGATGACGGATCTTTGCCTAATTACAGTGAAGGGATCTTGCTGCGACACCGACCCCCCAATATCATTTGGTTTACGATTCAAACGTGTCGCACATACACCCTGGTACATACCCCTCTGCGTTGGGGGCACCCCCGAAGGGCAGGGGATTTTGTTCCAATCTCCATTGGTTGTCTTGCGTTCCTAATAAGTTGTTGATTGGTTGGCATATCCAAAAGATGCAGGGTTTTGGGGTTCGGACTATTCCTAACCATGGAGGACACCTCAATCATTGAGTTGGTAGAATCCTTATCTCCCGGGCAACCTCATATAGAAAATATGGGAGATGGAATAAGTGGTGGAGATAGCGGTGATTCACACAAGTCATAAACCTGGGAGAGGGAGGAATTGGGTGTTGCTCCTCCCCCCCCCCCCCCGCAAATCAATATTCGTGAATGACATTTGGTAAATACCCACACCCAAATAGTATCGATTCCTAAAGTACCGGAATGTAGGGATCTCCCCTGTTCATATCGGGAGACTCCTCGTGAGTCCCGGACATTCCCCACCAAGCAGTAGAAGTTACTAAATTAATCTTGAATCTGGAGAGTTTTCTGATGCTACGGGATCTACAATACCATGATTTTCGGCTTCTTTCGCTGACGTAAAAACGTCTCTTTCCATGTCTTCGGAGATCATCCATAAAGGTTTGCCGGTTCTTTATACATGAACCCTAGTAATACAATCACAAGGTTTCGATACTTCTTCTGCTTCCATAATACATTCACCCGCCTGTCCATCATAATGGGAACTCGCAGGTTGATGAATCATAACCCTGATTCAGTATCGTTGCAATTCAATCCGAAGACAACCGTACGGGCAGCTCCTTCTGCATACGGCTCCGTGTCTGACTACCAAATATTTTGCAAGTGGAAGAATCCCAATTCCAGAAATCGGGTGGGGTTCTTATCTCTTATCCAGAGCCAGCTTCTTAGAAATTACATATACCACCCTTTCTTACCAGAAGTACTATGGTGGTTCCGTTGCTTCATCCCTTCCAGCAATCCCAAGGTTTTATATGGATATTCTCTACGGGAGATAGAATCAAGATCCTTCGATTCGGGATAAATTGTAGGGATTCATCCCTCACCCCAGGATTTCTGCGACGCTAGAGTAGATGCACTTACTGGTGGTGAATCCCTACCGAAGAATTTCCTGACTCACTTCACTATCTCGGTGCTTCACTACTTCGGTCCTTGCACACATACCTAGAATTCCACCAAGTTTTAAGTGCCATGCTATTATTACCGCAATCGGGCGGAGGCATAGTTTCGACCCATACAAATCATTGGCGCCAAGCGTGAGGCAGTGCTATACGTTTGGTTATCTCTCCTCCGGTTGAAATGGAAGATCCCATTGAAGCGGCTAATCCCATGCAAATGGTATGTGCATCCGGTACAACAAATTGCGTAGCATCATAAACAGATATTCCTGATAATACTGCCCCACCGGGAAAGTTTGTATACAAATACGTATCCTTGGTTTCGTCCTCCCCATTCAAGTACATCATGATACCAATCGGTTGATTTGCAATCTCGTCATCCACTTGCTGACCCAAAAAAAGAAGCCTCTCTCGATAGAGACGGTTGATCAGGATAGGTCTCCGCGCCCCCCTCCTCCGGAACCGTACGAGCATCGTTAGAAGCATACGGCTCCAGTGGTTCCGGTATACCAGCATGGGTCCGGTACGAGAAGGAGCAAAACAGGTTCTACATCCCTTAGGAAGAGATACTTCATGTATCACCGTTAATGAAAACCTCTTTCACCCTCCCAATCTAATCCATTTTCCAGTATTCCATTTATGGTTCAGGTTCGTCTCTTCGGTCTCCCAAACATCTTGAACCATATCTCAATTGGTGGGGGGGGGGGGTACACCCCCCCCTCCCACCAATGTTTTCTTGTTCATAATTGAGTCCCTCTCAAAAGAATCTTTAGGCTCATTTTCTACTTCGGGGAGATATAAATCCGATCATTATTTGTACATGTAGAACAAATAGTTTCATTTCCTCTTTCCCCACTCCATCTTTCAGATCCCGCACCCCACCCCGACTCACTGACTAATTCAAGTCCCATTCAATCTTGTGGTTATCCTTGTCATCATCGACTCGCGGGATTTAGCGACCGAAGCCTGGCGAATCTGTTAGTTCCAACTAGCCATGGATTCCGACGATTGATGGATCTTTTATCGAATCTTTCGTTCCAGTCTCACGCGTTCGACTACCAAAGAATCAGTCTGAGTGAGATAGAGACACATCGCTCGGATGAGAAATGATGGGGAGTAGCTCCATACAACTCGATATGTCTAACGAGTCGCACTATACGTCAATCCGAACCGCATCCTCTTCCCCAGGTAGACGAAAGGGCACCTTCGGAACACCAATTGGCATACGGAAACCGGTAGTAAGTTGTAGTTGTCTCTTAAACGAAAGCGTAACACCCGATGGAAGTGGAGGCTTGTGTTGTATTATAACATGTCTAGTCGGAATGAATTTGCATCTCTTGAGGCGTCTACTCGTGGAATCCGTGGTACATAGCCGAGGGATCCGAGATCTGATTGGTGGTGGAATATTTCCCGCGAGATAGATGGGACCAATCTCTACGTTGTTGCGTAAAAGATGTAAATGCTAAAATATCTATGTCTTTCCCTCCGCTAGGAGGGGGGGATTCTCGGCTCCCCACACCGATACGTCCGCCTATACACCAATGTATTTACACGTATCATTCCAAGTGGGATCTCCATTCAGGATTGAAGAGAGTCTCTTCCACTTCTTTATAGCGCAGGCTTCCGACGCGAGAAAGTCACGTAGTGTCCATTCATTTTCAACAAAGGGGTTTCCAACGGGTTTGCCTCGGTATCGCGTTCATACTGTTGTACTAAATGATCCCGGTCGCTTAATTTCTGTACATCTAATGCATACGGCTCCGGTCTCTGGTTGGGCTGGTTCAATGGCTCTGTATGAATTAGCGGTTTTCGACCCATCTGATCCTGTTCTTGATCCGATGCGGAGACAGGGTATGTTCGTCATCCCA
Organism: Dipteris shenzhenensis; assembly: GCF_047967505.1. Classification (NCBI taxonomy): domain Eukaryota; kingdom Viridiplantae; phylum Streptophyta; class Polypodiopsida; order Gleicheniales; family Dipteridaceae; genus Dipteris; species Dipteris shenzhenensis. Next base: position 31,497 of record NW_028239454.1, on the reverse strand, counting down.
TTCATGACCCGTATCGGAATAACGAAGTCATGGGGGGGTTGGAGCATTACCGGAGATACCGTAACTGACGCAGGTATCTGGAGTTATGAAGGTGTAGCTGCAGCTCATATTATCCCATCCGGTTTATTATTTCTAGCTGCTATCCGGCATCGGGTCCATTGGGACCTGGATTTGTTTCGCGACGAACGCACGGGAAAACCATCCCTCGATCTACCCAAAATTTTTGGAATTCATTCATTCTTATCAGGAGTACTTCGCTTTGCTTTTGGAGCATTTCACGTAACTGGTTTATTTGGGCCCGGTATCTGGGTATCGGACCCCTATGGATTAACCGGTAAAGTACAACCTGTGGATCCGGCTCGGGGAGCTGAGGGTTTCGATCCCTTCACTCCGGGAGGAATAGCTTCTCACCATATCGCAGCAGGTATTTTAGGTATACTAGCCGGTCCATTTCATCCTAGTGTTCGTCCCCCCCAACGGTTATACAAGGCCCTACGCATGGGGAATGTTGAAACCGTTTCGTCCAGCAGTATCGCTGCCGTTTCCTTCGCCGCCTTCGTAGTTTCTGGGACTATGTGGTACGGCTCCGCCGCCACTCCAATCGAGTTATTTGGTCCCACCCGTTACCAATGGGATCAGGGATATTTTCAGCAAGAGATAGATCGGCGGATCCGTGCTAGCAAAGCTGAAAATTCTGGTTTATCGGAAGCGTGGTCCAAAATTCCCGAGAAATCAGCTTTTCATGATTATATTGGTAATAACCCAGCCAAGGGTGGATTGTTCAGAGCAGGTGCTATGGACAACGGTGACGGAATAGCTGTCGGTTGGTTAGGGCACGCCGTCTTCAAGGATAAGGAAGGTCATGAGTTACTTGTGCGCCGTATGCCCACCTTCTTCGAGACATTCCCGGTGGTCCTGGTCGACGGGGAAGGCATCGTAAGGGCGGATGTTCCATTCAGACTGGCGGAATCAAAATACAGTGTTGAACAAGTAGGTGTAACTGTCGAATCTCATGGTGGTGAACTAGATGGAACTAGTTTCAGCGACCCCGCTACGGTGAAGAAATATGCTAGACGTGCCTAATCAGGCGAGATCTCTGAATTTGATCGTGCCACTTTGAAATCGGACGGTGTCTTTCGTAGTAGTCCTCGAGGTCGGTTTACTTTTGGTCATGCCACGCCTGCTCTTATTCTCTTCCTCGGACACATCTGGCACGGTGCTAGAACCTTGTTCAGAGACGTGTTCGCCGGTATCGATCCCGACTTAGATTCTCAAGTCGAATTTGGAGCATTCCAGAAGTTGGGGGATCCAAGTACCAAGAGACGAATCGTTTGAGAGATCTTCTCTTTGTCCATCCCAATTCCCAGATTCGGGTATTTAATCAATGAAATTATTTGTAGCAACCACTCCCTATCGCAGATACACCCAGGTAATTTAACCACTTGGTCCGGTTGAGTGGTTCGGGCCTGGGGGGAAGGAAGTTAGTGGGTGCCGTTGGAGAAACACGAAGAAAATACTAAGGAATTTACAAATTAGTGCGAAAGTCATCCCCGAAATCCCATTCCACGACCGAATCCACGGAAGCATTGGTTTATACATTTCTACCGGTAGCCACTCTAGGTATAATATTTTTTGCCATATTCTTCCGAGAGCCACCCAGGATCCTTAGTAAGGGGAAGAAATGATACTTAACTTCCTGGAGAAACAGCTATCTCTCCCGCGCGAGTATCCCTCTTCCACGAGCGGAAGCGCCAGAAGCACCAAAAGCACAGGGAGGGGGGGAGAATAAGAGACCTTCCTTCGTTACTATAGGAAGGTCCCCCAGTCTAATCAGTCCTCATGTTCTTCGAAGGGATCTCTAAGCTCCGCGGAGGGTTGACCAGAAGCGGTATACAAAGCATAGCCGGTAAAACTGACGGGTGGGCGAGATATAGAGATAGCGACCAGAGTTGCAGTTTCCGTTGCTAGGTAATCCAAAACAGTGATGGTTCGTTTTCAGTATAATAGCATATAAAGTTATCAACTCTCAATCAATCGAATAAGTTATACGGCTACGAAGATTATCGATGACACCCCAAAAGGCAAACCTAAGATTAGTGGTTTGGGAATCTCTTTAAAACCACTCAATTCGGAATATGGTAAAGTTGCTCCTGGTTGGGGGACTACTCTCCCGATGGGATTCTTCATGGCTCTATTTGCAGTATTCCCAGTCACCATCCCGGAAATATATAACTCCTCCGTCTTACTGGATGGTATCCCGATAAGTTGGTAAAAAAAGACCGGATTGTTATTCCGAGCTCCCCCAGCCATCATAGCTGGGGAGCGGTAGGAAATCCCTCCCGCGGAGGGGTAGTTGAACCGCGTAACTCAAACTTCCAAGGATCTTGATAATACGGGTGTGTGACTCGTTACAGTCAATCTGGTTCAATAGATAGACGATCTATTTCCTATAGGGGAGGTATTATTATCTTGCTGGATAGCGGTCGGGTGATTAGCATCCAAAGCGCAAGGGTTAATATATTAATCAATAATGTCTGAACTATGATTAATTCGTATGAATCTACCACTCAGACTTCGCCACAGGATTGTCACCCAACGTCGAATAGAAGATCCAACCTCTTATTTATAAACCGAGGTAGCTATTAATCATATGTTTGATATAACACTTCCGTATTTGAGAATTGAGAATAACTACTCATACTTGATTGCGTCTCTGCTTCGAAACACTAACCGCTTCGTTCCACAAGATGTTAACGAGGAAGAATTGCCACCCATTCAATCTTCGTACCTAGTAATGAGGGGATTCGTCGGAGTGTAGTGGGGATCTAAGGTTCACAGATATCCAGATATTGACATTGAAACGATAGAAACTCTATCCATTTATTTATCTCGGTTATTCCCCCGGATAAACCTAACGATAAGACGAAGAGATTCCTCGAGACGCTGGAGTCCTTATTTCCTCCCATGGCCAAAAGCCGACACGAGATTAAAGCAAAATTCCGACGGAATCTTTCACTAGTCAACTCACCTTCTCCTTCCCACGGATCGGAATGTGTCCGATCAATATATTTCGCCACACGAAGTGATTAGTAGTAGAACGGAGGGTTACTCAGACGTTTTCGTTTAAGCCGTATGAGGTTGAATACTCACGTACAGTTTGTATGGGGGGGGGTCGTAGAAGCCCGCCTATCTTGATAAAGTATACGATTGGTTCGAAGAGTGTCTTGAGATTTAGGCGATTGCTGATGACATTACCAGTAAATATGTTCCTCCTCATGTGAACATTTTTCATCGCTTGGGGGGAATCACATCGACTCGTTTTTTGGTTCAGGTAGCTACTGGTTCCGCCACGACTTCTCACTATCGTCCGACCGTTACAGAAGCTTTTTCCTCAGTTCAATATATAATGACCGAAGTGAATTCTGGATGGCTAATTCGATCTGTTCATTGATGGTCAGCAAGTACGACGGTTTCAATGATGATTCCACACGTATTTCGTGTCTATCTCACAGGAGGGTTCAAAAAACCTCGTGAATTAACTTGGGTTACTGGTGTAATTCTAGCCGTACCAACTGTATCTTCTGGTGTAACCGGATATTCCTTGCCTCGGGACCAAATCGGTTACTGGGCAGTTAAGATTGTAACCGGCGTACCGGAAGCCATTCCTCTAATAGGATCTCCGTTGGTGGAGCTACTACGAGGAAGTGTTAGTGTAGGTCAATCTACATTGACTCGTTTCTATAGTTCACACACTTTCGTCTCACCGCCTCTCACAGCTGTTTCTATGCTAATGCACTTCCCGATGATCCGTAAACAAGGCATTTCGGGTCCCTTGTAATGAAAATCTATAATCCAGCGGATGGGTGGTATTGATTGATCTATCCGCGGGAGGACCCCAATCTACAAGATGAGGGGTTATTTTTTCCTTGCCACTAGTCTTTCTCACCAAGAGAAATAGAAGACTCCTTAGTGGACCGAATTCCTATCTCGAATTGTCGAGGGAAATGAATTGAAGTGTCTGGAGGCGGAAGATCGGATTATGGGAGTGTGTGACTTGTATCGAAACATAGGCTATGCAGATCTTATACCGAATGCTGCCACACTAAAGTATGTGTCTCCGCTCCAACTCTCCCCAACCTCATAATTGGGGTTTAAAACTTGGATATGAAAACACTTCCCTTCCTATGAGGTGTTTTGGGGAATGCTTCCTATGGTCGAACTCATCCTTAAGGCTCCGTCTAATCCCATGCATACCCGAGTCACAGGCAGTTTCACCCCTTCAAACATATGGTTTTCAAAATGCATCCACTTCCTCTGCATTTGGTACGATGCGGAGAAACAACCGTCGGAGTAAGAGAACGATCCGGGGGAAGAGGAAGCCGAAGTTGTAACAAGTTAAGATCCCGCACAGGTACTGTTTCTCAAGAGTCTCGTATCTGTGGGTAGATACGACGCGTGTGTGGGATACGAGATCATCCAAGAAGCTTCTTGAGGAGAAATTTCTTAAGCTCACTCGGATAATAAGCTATTCCGTAGAATAACTCTCCGTTTTTCAAGGGTTCTCGCTTCGGGAAGTATCAGAGATTATTATGAAGTTACGACTCCTCCGGTTCCCCACTGGAATTTGTAAACGGAAATATTCGAGGATTTGCTTGAGCCGGCTGATAAGAAATCTCCACGTCCGATTCTACCGGGGGAGTGAGAAGTCTATCCCAATAACAAAAAAACCTGACCCGAGTGATCCTGTTTTAAGAGCAAAACTAGCCAAGGGTATGGGACACAACTACTACGGAGAACCTGCTTGGCCCAACGATCTCTTATATATATTTCCCGTAGTAATCTTAGGAACCATTGCATGTACCGTAGGTTTGGCAGTTCTAGAACCATCGATGATCGGTGAACCAGCGAATCCCTTTGCAACTCCCCTAGAGATACTACCCGAGTGGTATTTCTTTCCCGTGTTTCAAATACTCCGTACAGTTCCTAATAAATCATTGGGTGTCCCTTTGATGGCGTCGGTACCGGCAGGTTCGTTGACCGTGCCTTTTCTCGAGAATGTGAATAAATTTCAGAATCCATTTCGACGTTCAGTAGCTACAACGGTTTCTCCGATTGGTACTGCAGTAGCTATTCGGTTAGGCATCGGAGCAGCTTTACCCATCGATGGATCTTCAACTTTGGGACTATTTTAGGATCGATCTGGCACCAAAAAAAAGCCGATCCTCCATGTGGTAAATAGTCGATCTGGGGTTGGATCGTTTCGATCCAAGACCCCCCCAGATCCAGTCAGATAACTAACTGTCCCCTCCTCCCGTGGCGTGATAAACAAACAAAGTTAACTCGTCTACCCCGATTCTTACCGATACCGATCCTCCACTGGTTTCGGTTTACCCCCTAAGGGTTAGAATGAGGAATGGGTTGGGAACTAGGTAAAATATATTTGAGTATTTACCCATCTTTTTTCCAATCAACATACGATTTGTTCTTGGGTAATTCTATATCGAAACGTTCCCATAAAGTTTTCAATACTTAATCTACAGATTTTCTTCCAAAGTTCTTGATTTTCTCTAAATCTTCCTGACTGTAATTCAGTGGGTCCCAGATCGTACGTATACCAACTCGTTTAAGACAGTTATAAGTCTTAACAGGCAATTCTAGTTGATCAATGAATGTATGTTTAAGCACAAACTCTCGCGTCGATTCATCCATATCGTTTGGAGGATAAGAAAAGTCCGTCGGATTGGAAGAATCCTCGCCACCTCCAGTAGAAGAAGTATTATTTTCCCCCATATGTGGAAAAGGAATGAATAAATTTGTTGAATTTCTAGACGCTTCGCAAGGTGCCTCATTCGGAGTCAAACCACCATTGGTCCATATCTCCATGAATGGTATTTCTTGTATCTCTCTACCATTTCCAAATAGGTGAATGCTATGATTTACATTTCAAACAGACATAGATACAGCATCAATGGGAAATTCCCCATCTTCACACAGCTTCGGATCTTGTACGCAATATCCACGACCCCTCCCGATCTTCGACTCTACATTCACGGACATTGATTGGGTAGTGGTAGCTATATGTTGCGACTCATCAATCGCTTTAACAGACGGCGGGAATGATATGTCACCAGCTGTCACCTTCTTAGGACCATGAATCGATGGAAATGCTTTTTAAACATCATTAGAATCGCTTTGAGGTACAATTTCTTTCAAATTAACTGAAATGTCGTGTATTGTTTCTCAAATGCCCGTTATTGTGGAATACTCATGCTTCATGCCTTCGGATTTCGCATGTGTTATACTCGTTCCCTCCACCTCTCCAGGTAAAGCTCTACACATAGCGATTCCCACAGTATTAACTTGGCCTCTCTTGGGGGGAGGTATAACAAGACAACCATAATGAAGACGCTTACTTTCCATCCTGGATTCAATGCATTTCCATTGAATCGCCTGAGTAGAGATTGGTATTTCATCTTGAATCGTAATTGGGTCCCTCTTTATTCAAAGCAGTTGATAGTCGGAAACTAGACACGCCTTTTCTTGGGGGGTCTACATCCATTATGCGGCATCGGGGTCACATCACGCACGAAACTGAGAATTATACCACTTCTACGAATAGCCCTCGAAGCCGTATCTCTTCCCGGTCCGGGTCCGCTTATCATTACTTCCGCCTGCTTCATACCCTGATCAATCGAAGTACGAATGGCACCTTCCGTCGCAGTCTGAGCAGCAAATGGTGTACCTTTCCTCGCACCCCTGAATCCGCATACACCAGCGGAACACCACGAAACGACTTGTCCTCAAACATCCGTAGCGGTAACAATGGTATTATTAAAACTTGCTTGAATGTGTGTAACTCCTTTTGGTATTCTACGTTTTCCCTTTCGTGAACGAATCCTTTTCGTGCTGCTTGGCATAACTTACTAATTATCTGCGACAAACGAACTACAACTAGGTAATATTTCTCCTCCTATCTAGTCCCGTATTCCATTTATTATCCTTGCTTCTGCTTGTGCTTCGGATTGGAACGGATTACCATGATTCGTCTTCGTCTACGAATCAGTCGACGTTTCTCACGTATCTTACGAACGGGAGCACGAATTTTCATATCTATAACCCCGAATCTGGTGAATCTTATGAAAGATTAGACAAGCCCTATTTCCCTCGTCCTTCGATCCCGAATGATTGTGTGAATGATTATAAATAAATGACTTTTCGGTAGCAGAAGTTGCTACTAAGTGCCATTCGCTTGTCTATTCCTGAGACGATAAGTGATGCAGCCTTTAGTAAGATCATAGGGACTCAATTGGACCCTCACTCTATCCCCTGGTAGTATTCTTATGTAGTTACGTCGGATTCTTCCCGATATATGAGTTAAGACTTGGCATCCATTATCCGAACATACTCAAGACATGGCATTAGGAAGCGATTCCGTGACTGTACCTTCCACGTCAATCAGATTTTGTTTCACCACCATTTGGAAGAGATACCCCCCCTGTATCACTAACGGATCCTGTCAAGAATGATACTAGTTTATTCCCCACTCCTAGTAATTTTAGGAAGAAGTGGTAGCAGATTTATACGGTAACTGCATTAACTACCAAATGTAACACAGGATTTCCCCCCCAATTTCCCTTCGTCGGGCCTCTCGATCCGTCATAAGTCCTTGAGATGTTGGTAGAATTACAATTCCCATGCCGCCTAATACTTTCGGAATTCCTCGATGGTCAAAATAGATTCTCAAGCCAGGTTTGCTGATACGTTTGAGAGTTGTGACACATGGTTTTCTCCCTCTGCCTTAATATTTCAAGGTCACATCCAGAAAATCCTTCATTTTTTCTCTATGTTCCGCAGTATCTTTCACAGAACCCTCCTCCAATAAGATTCGTGCAATACCTCTAGTAATACCAGTGGCAGGTAGTTGGACTGTCGCCTTTCTCCTTGCATTCGCATTTCACGGGGGAGTAATCATGGTAGAAATGGTATCGTTACTCGTGAAATATCAATCATCAGTTATTGAGTCTAGGATGAATCCTAATCTTTCTGCTATCACTACCTCACTACCGACCCCATCGGGGGTATATTGTTCGTGTCAATATCCTACACCGAATTCCCATCCCTCAATAAGAGTTTTTAGGTTATAGGTAGATTCCGTTGTTGACGCTGCTGCTACTATTGCTACCGAGTCGAAAGAGAATCGGGATGTAGCTGGCGGGAGAGATTCCGCCCCCCCCCACCCCATGTTACCAATCTCCCCCCCCCCCTTTCTACATTTTGCTTCTCCGAACTACCCGAAGATTCCGGATTCTTGAAGGAGTATATATTCCCCCGTGGAAATGGAAAAAAGTATGTCCCAGTCGAAGAGTGACTCCCCATTCCCACGTATTCCATTCCCTATTTTCTATAATACTTCAGGGGCCAGTGAGACTATTTTTGCAAAATCATATTCCCTTAATTCCCTAGCTACTGGACCGAAGACTCTAGTTCCTCTAGGATTTCCCTCTTGGTTGATAACGACTGCCGCGTTGTCACCAAACCCCGAAATAATTCCATTGTCACGTTTGATCTCTCTACGGGTACATACCACCACTACTCTAACTACTTCCGATCTCTTCAGAGACATGTTGGGTACCGCTTCTTTAATCACACCTGTAGTAGTACCACCAGTTCCTGCGTATCTACGATTACTGGTCCCTAGCACCCGAATACACATCGATTTCCTAGCCCCGCTGTTGTCTGCTACATTTAGGTAACTCTGAGGTTGAATCATTTCTTAATTGGTAGGGGGAAAAAATAGATCTATTCACTCATTTGCAGGTGAATAGCTACCCGTATGTATTTTCCATTCATCCCATCTTTCTTCGGGATAGGGGGAAACCCTCAATCTCCATGTTCCCTGTATCGGTTGGAAATGCCTTTCCCACACCATCAAATTGCTAAGTGAGGGGGAAATAAAAATAGAAATAAATCTCTATCTGATTCCACCCTCCCTTCCTACTCCCCCCAAAAATCATAATTCCGTAGCGGTCACCACTTGGGTACGTACAGGCATTTTATGCGCAGCTATTCGCATAGCAGTTCGAGCTATGTTTCCCGATACTCCACTTATTTCATGAGGTATTCGACCCGGTTTAACCACAGATACCCAATATTCCGGAGATCCCTTACCTGATCCCATACGTGTTTCCGCAGGTCTCATAGTGATTGGTTTATCGGGAAAGACGCGTATCCATAACTTACCACCCCGCCGGGCATAACGCGTTATTGCTCTCCTCCCCGCCTCTATCTGTCTAGACGTGACCCACGAAGGTTCGAGGGCCTGTGAGGCAAACTTTCCAAAAGAAACACGATTCCCACGAGTGGAAATTCCTTTCAGTCTTCCTCTATGTTGTTTACGAAATTTGGATCGTTTGGGGTCACAGTCGATAGCGGTGAAATCATTCCGTCTCTCATACAGAACCGGACGTGAAAGTTTTCCCTCACCCGGCTCCTCATGAATTCAGTACCGTTTCCCCCTGTTTTGGAGATCTTTCAATTCTGGGAAGAGACAAAGTAGGAAATTTTGCGTCAGTACCAAAATGATTTTTGTCTTTTTGCTCATTTACCTACCCCCCTCCGTATGATTCTCCCATTCATAGCAGTTAGGATATTAGTCGGTAATACAACCACGGGCGGAAATCGACTCGATCTCTCATCTTCATCAGAATTTGCTATTTCATATCTCAATTCGATGAGGAGTGGGTTTCCCCCGCCATCCCATCCGCCGAATCGCTGATAGTGAAACAATCGATCGACTCGGAAGGTTCCATCGTTTCCGTAGTTCCCCTCCATAAACGCTTGGGTTATCTCTCTGCAGCGGAGCCTCTCAGTTGCCAAATAAGTACTTATTGTGAGTCATCTCCATTAGTGTTCATTGACTCGAGGCTCCCCCCCCTCCCCCCCCCGCATCGGAAAAGACTTAGTCGGTATTTCCAAGACCGCGTCTCCATCATGCTATACCACACTGCTTCCCGAGAGTCGAGTCGTTAACCATACGATCGCACGAGATTATTGATTACTTCTTGTTTCTGTTTCCCCCCAGATCACCCAAGAATCAATATAATTTTCCGCTTCACTGGAAAGATTTCCCTTCCCGAGGACAAAGACTTTGCGTTGATACGGCTACGAACCCCAGCTGACATTCCAGTTATTAGCAGTGGGGATCCACCTACCAATCCGTCTTATCTATAAACAGAGGAACTTCATTCGGTCGAGTCGCACACTAAGCGTAGCAGAAATTTATCGAGACGTTACTGTATGCTCCCCTCCCCCCTATGGAATTGGAATAGAATAAGCCTGCGGATCCTGGCACCACAAAGTAATCATGTATCCCAATATCTATTAAGTATTTTCAACTCCCCAAGAGAGTAGGAGAGGAGGGAACGGGAGGGGTGGGGGGTCGGAAAGTAGGAATAATTATCCCATATCCCGGAATACCCGAATCTTTATGCCTAAAACCCCATAGATGGTTTGAGCTGGGTGGTAGCAATAACCAATACGAGCCCTGATAGTTTGGAGGGGGACTCTACCTTCTCTGGCCCACTCAATGCGAGCCATTTCATTACCATTGAGACGCCCCGCTATTTGTATCCTAACGCCCCCACTATTAGTTTCTCTAATTAGTTCAATAGCTTTTTTCATAGTCCTACGGAAAGCTACTCTATTCTCTGATTGTGGAGCAATATGTTCCGCCGGAATTCTCTGTTCGCCATACGGCTGGAGGATATTATTCGGGATTATTTGAAGCTTCCGATTCCCAAAACCTAATGATTCTTCCATATTCGCTTTCAATTGGTCGATTCCCAGGCTACGTCCCTCAATCAATAGATCTGGAAATCCCGTATGAATTTCTATCTGAATTAGGTCCGTCTTCCGGTAGATCTCTATATGTGCAATTCCCCCATAATTTGAGGAATCCCTTATATGCTTCCGTACATACTCCCTAACGCAAGTACGTATTCTCTCATCTTCCTCGGGGAATCTCGGATAATCTTTTGGTTGCGCGAACCAGTGGGAGTAATGCCTCTGATTTATGCCAAGTCAAAAACCAAGTGGATGAATCTTTTGCCCCGTAGATGTTTTCCTGTATTTCAATACCAATATCTACCCGGTATATATATATATATACACATATATATGTATATATATATACATACAACCCCTCCCCCACTTCTACTTGTCAATATGTAGTTAGTATCGGCTCTACCTTTTGCTCTTCATTTTAGTAATCACGTGACAGGTAGGTTTTCTGATTGGGTAACCACGTCCCTGAGCCCTGGGTCGAAATCTCTTCAGACTGGTACCGTTATCCACTCAGGCTTCGCTGATGAACGAATTAAGATTTAGTCAATCCATAATTGTTATTAGCATTTGCGGCTGCGGAAAGGATCAATTGCAATATGGGGTGACATGCTCTGCGAGGCATAAATTCGAGTAGTACAAGGGCTTGTTCATACGAACAATTCCGAATCTGATTAATGACTCGTCGTACTTTTGTAGACGACATATTAACACGTCTGGACGAAGCTTGCGCCTCCTTTACCTCTGATTCTTTCTCGGTTCCCATGAAATATGATTCCCCAATTATCGACGAGATTTTTTATCGCTTCTGGCATGTCCCCGGAAACTCCGGGTAGGTACAAATTCACCCAGTTTGTGACCCACCATACGGTCAGTTATATAAATGGGTAGATGCTCCCGCCCATCGTAAACAGCAATGGTATGACCGATCATGATAGGAACTATTGCGGAAGCACGAGACCAGGTTATTATTATCTTTTTCTCCTTCCGGATATTGAGAATTTCGATTCTTCTTACTGGATCATTAGCTACAAAAGGACCCTTCTTGAGTGGACGTGCCATAGTTAATTACCCTCCACCCAGTCTTTCTACCAATTAATTACTTTTACGGCGGCGAAGGATGAACGGATTGCTGTATCTACCGCTTTCCCGACTCCTCATTCCGAGTGCCGTACAACCCCATGGAGTTAATGGCTTCTTCCTACCGATGGGTGTTCTGCCTTCCCCCCCCCCATGCGGATGATCGACGGGATTCATAGCTGTACCCCTCACTTTTGGACGTTTACCTAACCACCGCGTAGATCCAGCCTTTCCCGAACCCTCATTATTGATGTCGACGTTTCCGACTCGTCCCGCAGTAGCTAAACAATTCTGAGATACTGAACGAACCTCGCCGGGGGGTAATCTTAATGTAGCCAATCAACCTTCCTTTGCAATCACTTTTGCCGTAGCACCAGCCGCTCTAACTAATCATCCACCTCTCCCGGGTATTACTTCTACGTTATGTATGACCGTACCTAGAGGTATCTTGGTTGAAGTAGACCCTTTACTCCCCAGTATTCGGGATAGAATCTCTTCCCAAACTGTACGAGCCCTTTTCAAAGCATACAGCTTTCCGGATACAGAAGGCGATATCCTCGCCGGATGTCGCCAACGAGAAATGAAAGTACCAGTTCTAGGGTAAACTCGCATATCCAGCTTTTTCTACACCCTCGGGTTCTCCACCGGCATCTGGCTTCTGTCTCGCAACTCATTCAGCAACAGAATCAATGAATTCAGTCATTCACGCCAACATCATTTGATGTTCTAGATAACTTAGGAGACATTTTCAATACCGGGATTGAGTCCCCCCGGGAGACTCATTCTCACTCCGCTTCGTGGCTTCGATTCTGCCTTTGACCGTCATACCGAACGCGGCGAGTGACCCGTTTCCTCTGCCTTTCGGCCACACCGAACAGAGGATGCCCCTTTGATTTCTTGTCCCTGTTCGAGACCATCCAGTTCTCTCCATATTATCCTACCTCTGCAGGTTAATAGCTATTTGATACTATTACACCTGACCACCCGCTATTGTCCCTCCTCGGTTTCCCTATCGAAGTCCACCTCGGAAGATCCAAGAATCTCGAGTCTAGTGTTGGGTTTATGGACTCAACCCTAAATCCAATCGGTTATTTCCGAATACGTGAATCACTTATTCGAGTCGCACTCAAAGGTAGGGCATTTCCACTTGAAATAGATGCTTCGGGGCTGGATACTACAGTGTCTCCGATTTCTACCCCTCAAGTATGTAAGATATGTTTCTTTTCACCATCCACATAATTCACGAGACATATGTATGCATTGCGGTTGGGGTCGTACTCGACACTTGCCACTCTTCCAACAACATCTTTTTTATTCCGTCGGAAATCAATTTCACGATATAGTCGTTTATGACCACCTCCTCTATGCCTAGCAGTAATAGTCCCTCCACTAGTACGTCCGCTCCTTGGTCCACTACCACGAGTCAGTCCTTTCCGGGATTTACATCTCGTCACTTCTTCAAAACTTGAAACGGATCTATTGCGTGTGCCAGGCGTATAGGCTTTATATAATCAGATAACCATATCTCCTCTTCCTCCTTGTCGTTAGTGAAATTTGCGGGGGTTACTTGCTCAGAAATAGCGGAATGGAATCATTTTTGTGAAGCGTAATAATCATTCTCTTACGATGCATCGACCCGGACGCTCTACCCCTACGCCTTCTATCTGGTAGTCGGTGACTATTCATGTGTCTTACTTTAACGTTGAAAAGTTGCTCAATCCAATTCTTGACTTCAGTCTTGTTCGATTCTGGATTCACATCGGAGGTATACTGGTTTCGTTGCAATGGAGGAATAGTTTTTTCAGTAAGTATCTGATTTATCAATTTATCCATAATTTTTCTCGTGTCCCTTTAGCTCTTCCAATTCAAACAAACTCTCTTACTATCCGAATTCATAATTGCTTCCACTTCTTGGTTCCCGTATAGTTTTCGGAACCCATTATACTCCACCTCCCTATTTCGGTTACTCACTTTGTCACCCGAATGAAACCCTCTCCCCCCATTTGTTTGCATCCAACAGGAGTCGAACCTGCGAATTCGCCAATTATGAGTTGGGTGCCTTGACCGTTCAGCCATGGATGCTAGTTAATCCCACTTGTGGTATAATACAGTATAATCTTTAAGGTCCCGTCACTCACGTTTGATGTAATTAGGTATCCACGTTGGTAACTACCATTTTAAAAAGGAATCACTGATAGGGGATTTCCCGAGAAGCTACCAATTATTACTCATATTGAATTACCGAGGAAGAAGTGGATTTGATACACACACGGGGAAGGTTCTGGGAGCTTAGAAATCTCTTACGAACTAGGAGCCGTGTGAAGTGAGAATTTCATGCACGGTTCTGAATGAGCGGGAAGATCGAGGATCTCCTCTCCGACTCTAACTCTCCTACACCAGTCGTTGCTTCTTTTTCTGCTACTTCCAAAGTAGCAGCTCTAGCTTTATCTACACGACTCCTCGGTATTACTTTCTCATACCTATCCAGTGAATGGCATCTCGCTTTGGGAATATTAGCTACCCTTAGCATGGTATTGGGGAATCTAATTGCTGTTACTCAGACAAGCATGAAACGTATGCTAGCATATTCCTCCATAAGCCAAATCGGATATATTCTGATTGGAATACTTGCTGCGGATCCTGATAATGGCTATGCGAGTATGATAAGTTATACTTCTATCTACATATTCATGAATCTAGGGACTTTCGCTCGCATCACTTTATCTGGTTCACGAACCGGAACTGATAACATTAGGGATTATGCGGGACCATACATGAAGGATCCTGTTCTAACATTCTCTCTAGTTATACGTTTACCATCCCCAGGGGGTATCCCTCCATTAGCAGGTTTTTCCGGTAAACCCTACCCCTTCTGGCATGGATGGAAAGCTGGCTCGTACCCATTAGTTCTGGTAGCTCCCATTACAAGTGTCATTTCTATATATCACTATCCGAAGATAATTAAATTAATGTTCACCGAAGGGGGTGACACATCAACAATTTACATACAGGATCCATTAGTTTCTCCATCTACTTCGATTTCGAAGAGTTCCATTGAAATAGCTATGATTGTTCGTGTACCAGCATCAACTCTACTGGGTATATCAATGGATCCCATCATCGAGATTACACGGAATACCTCATTCCAGACCTATTTTGAGTTGTCACATGAAATAATGGAATCTTTCTGAATGATTTGTATCCAAAGCCACTTCCGTCGCTCCAACTAGTCCATTTCCGTAATTGGTGATGAAACAGTGTCGGAGAAATGATCACGCGCCTCCCAATGATCATTCGTCTCTTCCGGAGGAGATATAAGTATTTCCTGATGGTATCCATAATATTGTTCAATCCTTTGCAGTACTACAAGGATTGAACCCTCCTAATGGTACATGCGACTAAGTGATTCCCATATGGGAGCGGTTGTGTAAATGATTCGGTTCACACCCCCAGTCTTCTGCTCCGTAGCAATTCAGGTCGCTTCCCGATGAATTCCATGCTCCAATTTCGTCTAATGGATAAGTCATTTCATCCGATACCTGTACGTTCAAGGCGGGGTTGCCTTCAGACTTCTAGAAGAAAGCAAAAGAGACCAATTCTTCTTTCCGCCGCAGATTCTTTCAATTTAATAGAAACGGGGGTTGCGCTCGACGGCATTCTGATGTACACTATCAATGGATCAAATTCAGAAATCCTTTCGAGGGGACTCAAAATCTTTGGACTTGAAATCTTTCTCGTCAAATCTCCCTCTACTGAGACCGAGGGATCTCAAAACGAGAGTGATAGATAACAAGGAAAATTAGGTCTTGCAATCGACGGCATTCTGAGTTACAATAGAAATGGGTCGAATTCATAGATCCTTTCGAGGGGACTCAAAATCTTTGGAATTGAGATCTTTCTCGTCAAATCTCCCTCACTGAGGGAGATCCGATCGAGATTGATAGATAACAAGGAAAATTAGGTCTTGCAATCGACAGTTTTCTTAGCTATAATTGATCTAGCTATGATTTCCTAGTGAACTGTAAATTCTTGGACAGGGGCAATTTTGCAGCGACAATCCTCTGGACTTTGATAGTACATCTATGATTCATAGTTAGTCCAGGGGACGTTAAATCCCTTAACTTGGAATCGACTCCTTATCGTCAGGACGATTTTGCAGCGATAACAAATTAAGGCCCATGGCGGTCCCCTGGAATTGAAATCAAATCCAAGAAATTAGGTCTTGCGCTCTACGGCATTCTGTGTTACAATAGAAATGGGTCGAATTCATAGATCCTTTCGAGGGGACTGAAAATCTTTGGAATTGAGATCTTTCTCGTCAAATCTCCCTCACTGAGGGAGATCCGATCGAGATTGATAGATAACAAGGAAAATTAGGTCTTGCAATCGACGGCATTCTGAGTTACAATAGAAATGGGTCGAATTCATAGACCCTTTCGAGGGGACTCAAAATCTTCCTTGGACTTGAAATCTTTCTCGTCAAAGTCTCCCTCTACTGAGACCGAGGGATCTCAAAACGAGATTGATAGATAACAAGGAAAATTAGGTCTTGCAATCGACAGTTTTCTTAGCTATAATAGAAATGGGTCGAATTCATAGACCCTTTCGAGGGGACTCAAAATCTTTGGAATTGAGATCTTTCTCGTCAAATCTCCCTCACTGAGGGAGATCCGATCGAGATTGATAGATAACAAGGAAAATTAGGTCTTGCGCTCGACAGTTTTCTTAGCTATAATAGAAATGGGTCGAATTCATAGATCCTTTCGAGGGGACTGAAAATCTTCCTTGGACTTGAAATCCTTCTCGATCGTCAAATCTCCCTCACTGAGGGAGATCCGAGCGAGAGTGATAGATAACAAGGAGAATTAGGTCTTGCATTTGACGGTTTGATTTTGTATAATGTATCTAGTCCGATTCATAGACCCTTCCAGGGGACTGGAAATCCTTGGACTTGAAATCCTTTTCAGTGGACGGAAAATCCTTGAAGAGGACTTCAAATCCTTAAAGAAGACAGGGGACTTGAAATCCTCTTCAGGGAACTGACAATCCTTGAAGAGGACTTCAAATCCTTAAAGAAGAAAAGGGACTTGAAATCCTCTTCAGGGAACTGACAATCCTTGAAGAGGACTTCAAATCCTTAAAGAAGAAAAGGGACTTGAAATCCTCTTCAGGGAACTGACAATCCTTGAAGAGGACTTCAAATCCTTAAAGAAGAAAAGGGACTTGAAATCCTCTTCAGGGGACTGAAAATCCTTGAAGAGGACTTCAAATCCTTAAAGAAAGAAGACAGGGGACTTGAAATCCTCTTCAGGGGACTGAAAATCCTTGAAGAGGACTTCAAATCCTTAAAGAAGAAAGGGGACTTGAAATCCTTCTCAGGGGACTTCAAATCCTTCTCAAAGGACTCGAAATCCTTCTCAGGGGACTGAAAATCCTTGAAGAGGACTTCAAATCCTTATCGGGGGACTTGAAATCCTTATCGGGGGCGGGGGACTTGAAATCCTTATCGGGGGCGGGGGACTTGAAATCCTTCTCAGGGGACTGGAAATCCTTGGATAAGACAGGGGACTTGAAATCCCTTAAGAGTACGGGGGACTTGAAATCCCTTAAGAGTACGGGGGACTTGAAATCCCTTAAGAGTACGGGGGACTTGAAATCCCTGAAGAGTACGGGGGACTTGAAATCCCTTAAGAGGACTATAAATCCTTGGATAAGACAGGACTGGAAATCCTTGAATAAGACAGGGGACTTGAAATCCCTTAAGAGGACTTCAAATCCTTGGATAAGACAGGGGACTTGAAATCCCTGAAGAGGACTATAAATCCTTGGATAAGACAGGGGACTTGAAATCCCTGAAGAGGACTATAAATCCTTGGATAAGACAGGGGACTTGAAATCCCTGAAGAGGACTATAAATCCTTGGATAAGACAGGGGACTTGAAATCCCTGAAGAGGACTATAAATCCTTGGATAAGACGGGGGACTTGAAATCCCTGAAGAGGACTGGAAATCCTTGAATAAGACAGGACTTCAAATCCTTATAGATGGAGAGAGACGAAGAAACAGGATCGGTAGAGGAGGAGAAAGGGTTTGCTCTTGACGAGGAGCTGGGATGGAATCGATACAGAACAAATTTATGGATCCTTTTTTCTTCCCGGGGACTGGAAATCCTTCAACAGGAGGACTGAAAATCCTTGGAGAGAACTATAAATCCTTCAGCAGGGGGACTAGAAGTCCCTCCAGGGGACTGGAAATCCTTTTCGATATAGAGAGACGAAGAAATAAGATTGGGAAAAATAAGTAAAGGGTTGCTTTTGATGAGGGACTAGGATCGAATTGATAGAAACATATTCCGGACCCCATCCATAGAGAAAGATGGGGTGGTGGGAAGTAAAAAGGTAAGGAATAAGGAGTAGAGCCTCGATGGTGAAATGGTAGACACGCCAGATTCAAAATTTGGTGCTGAAGAGCGTGGAGGTCCGAATCCTCCTCGGGGCAGAAGGTCTCGTACCCTTATTCAGATCGAACCCTTATCTACTAAAAGCTTTATCAAAGGTTTATCAAAGATTTATTCTCTCTACCACTAGAGATTCACATTCAATTGATTTGCTTATCTCCCAAATGAGTACCTCCTCGGGGTAGGAGGTCTCGTACCCTTATTCAGATCGAACCCTTATCTATTCAAAGGTTTATCAAAGATTTATCCTCTCTACCACTAGAGATTCACATTCAATTGATTTGCTTATCTCCCAAATGAGTACCTCCTCGGGGTAGGAGGTCTCGTACACTTATTCAGATCGAACCCTTATCTACTAAAAGCTTTATCAAAGATTTATCCTCTCTACCACTAAAGATTCACATTCAATTGATTTGCTTATCTCCCAAATGAGCACTCGAAATACTTCCTCGGGGCAGAAGGTCTCGTACCCTTATTCAGATCGAACCCTTATATACTAAAAGATTTATCAAAGATTTATTCTCTCTACCACTAAAGATTCACATTCAATTGATTTGCTTATCTCCCAAATGAGCACTCGAAATACCTCCTCGATTCGAGAGACAAGTGGTCTCTCCGGTGCCTCCCAAACTCCCAATAGGAAGAAAAATCCTCGGAGGATTCTGGTCTTTCCAGTGCCCAACCCTCAAACATGGGGATGCAAATCCTCCGATTGTTGATTATTGAGACCAGAATTCTCCGCCGTCCGGGGATTTGGATATGAAGTATTAGGTATCGAATAGGAAACACCTTCTGCTTCTTTCTCAAGTGAGGCTGGGACTCAGAATCCCGAGATTCGAGGAGATCCAAGTAGGTCTTTCAACGGGACTAGAAATCCTTATCAGGGGACTTCAAATCCTTGAAGAAGACAGGACTGGAAATCCTTGAAGAAGACGGGGGACTTGAAATCCTTCGAGGGGACTAAAAATCCTAGTACCTGAGGTGGGACTGAAAGTCGTAGTAGCCAATTAGAGTGTGATGAAACTGCGTCACGAGACCCCAGTATCTGGACTAGGACCAGAAATCCTAGTAGTTAGTCGGGGCATTAGTTAGGATGTCACCAAGAATCCCTATTAGTGAATTTGAATGAACTAAAATTTTGGGATTCGGTTAGATGGTCCATCCCCTAAGGACCCGGGGTCCTTAGAGCCCTTCCAATGGAAACAATGGAAAGGACTTGAAATCCTGATTATCTAGTTGGATACGGGAAAATCCAAACTTTAGAATGAATTTTTGGAATGTAAAGATGAATGAGGGGAATGCCCCTCCTTCCTCCCCATATTACCGTTGATCACCGAGAAATTGAATCTCCGGAGAATCTCAAACAGAATGGATCGACATCTTCATCAAGGATTTGTTCCGATAAGGATGTTGGAAAACTACTACGTCCTCTACGAACTACTTCCTACATTTTCCATATAAGAGATTCCTACTCCTTCTTGATTTCGAATGTTGCTTCCATCTCCCGAATAGGAAGACTCCGAAGGTGATCTATAACTTAGTAATTATCCGGAATTCTATAAGCAGAAGTTATTGCATCAGTAAGGGGAAAAGATGTATCTTCCTTTCACCAATTCGAATCCTGAATAGCCCTATATATTGCTAGGGATCCAGACTGAGTCAAGAATATCCGAGATTTTATGATGCGATATCGAATTCCCATTCAATAATTGTCTTGTTATTCGATCCGGTGACGTCCCACTAAATCGAAATAGATTGAATAGGTAGTGGTAACTTTCAAACAACATGTTATGAATGAGAAAATCTTTGGATGAGTGACGATTCCGTCTCATCCATCTATCTCTATGAACCATAAGCCTGAAACGAAGGAATCGCTCTTGCAAATCTTCCATTGGAATGCTTTGATACGAGTGAATAGGAACAAATATCTGCGGGTATTGCAAATATATATGCATGAATTAGGTTTCTTTGACGTATTCAAAGTGTCGTTCTTCACCCGAAGGGAAATTCTTCCACCGCTTGGTAGATAATTCAGTTATCGATTTCCGGTCATATCCACGAAGAAGAAAGAAATTTCTAATCTTTTCATTTGAGAAATGTTTCTCGCGCTCCCTCCTCGTACCGTAAGTAACATAAAGCCTCCGTACCAGTTCTTGTTTCGCTAATAAACTATGACGTGAAGAGGGAATGTTATGATCCGGCTGAGATAGAAGCATGGGATCCCAGGTGAAGCGCCCCCCCAGGAATAGAATTGGTTCATCGGATCGATTACATTGCGTTTCGTATTGATTAGATGAGTTGGGGATTCCTAATTCAAGAAATTGCTCGCGTAATGATAGATTATCCAATTAATTTTCTAATCTTTTAATGTCTCTTTGTCTCGATTTACCCGAGGCTCTCTTGTAACTGAAAAGATATCCTTTTCTCTTATGCGATTTCTTTCCACTAGACTTAATCTTATTCAATTCGAAATCCCGTTGGGGGATTTGATCCTGATTCCGATGAAAAAAGATCGAATTATACAAATTATTCGATTCGGATAATACTCTTATCGATTCATAACTGCCACTTCGCATGAAACCAAAACGCCAAAATTTGGGGGACCAAGTAATCCCACGCGACACTTCCTTCGGAATCGAGTCTACTTCACTCGACTGTTCCATTTCAGAATCAGTTGGAATCTTAGACACCCCCTTCTTTGTAGATTTATAAGAACGACTCGCAGAGATTATATCTGGAGAATACCTGGGTTCGATGGAAGAAGGAAGAGGAGGACTATTAGCGAATTGACTTCTACTTCTACAGATTTCTGAACATAAGAAATCCCTCAAAAGGTTTTCCGAGATACCACAGGCTAAGTTAGAATCATTCTCTACAACTTTATCAATAACAACGAGATTCTCTTCCTCTCTCATATCCATTCCGAACCAAGGATCACGAGCTGCTAATCCGGCCAATAGCCCTAAGATATGCGGAAGTATAGCGAATTCCTTAATTGTTGACTCGGTTATTAAAGGTTCCAAATACCAGTTATACAAGTGGTAAAACCTCTTCTTCAGTGTATTACTACCAATAAATGAGGGATCTGCAGGGGAAGTATCTATCAAACCATTTTTCAGAATAGCTTTTCCTATATTGTAAGGAAGTATTTCATATCCAGAACCGAATCGGATTCCGTTACCTATATACGTAACAATTGAATTTTGTCTACGTAAAGCTAATTTAATTGCACTATCGGATACAATCTTTCTTCTTCTAGAAGTAGTGATTAATAATGCTTCATTAGCAGGAGAAAATAGATCTCGTTTGCTATAACCCGTAGTTCCAGACCCAGTACCTTCGAGAAAAGAGGGATCAGCTTCTATTTCAAAGCCTTTGACACGCGAGAGAATTGACAATTCTTTTTGACGCTGACGCCTGTTAGACCCTCGGAGATTTATCAATTAGTTCGACCAATTCGGAGCTATTGAAGCTGGATCTACCTTTGCAGGTACATGAGTCGAAGCAATAACGAGATTCTTGCGAATGCAAGGATTCCTGCGCCCATTACCGATACTCCTCAATATTAGGCAGAGTAAGAATCTGGGATCGGCTTCTAATCTGTGATACAGGCGATTAACATTCAACTCATGAATGTCTTGAATCCATATCGTACAGGGAGACATCTCTTTTGCTATTGCAAAAATAAGATTCAATCGGTTTACGCTCTGTTTCGAAATGAAAGTCCCACGTACATTATTGAAATATGATCTGTTGTATAACAACTTCCTCAATGGCAGTCTCACCGACGGAAAGTAGGAATTGGATGCTATATCCCTAACTACATAAGATCGTCCAGTTTCTATGGGTCCTACTAGTGGAACTCCTTCAGATGGTAATAATCCTGATGAAAGCAAAATAGGTACGTCACGACATGGAATATTCGGAATGCCTTTTCGTCTCATTGTCGCTGAAAGGAGAATATTTCTTTCAAGGGCAAGAAGAGCCCACTTCTCCGCAGGATCCAACTCACAGATCTCGTAATTTGATAGATCATTTTGACGAATCCGAAGTAGGTATGACAAAAGATTAGATCCTTCTTCTGGGGTGGGTTCGTGATTAATCCCACCGCTCAATGAATCGTAATTGGAATTTAATTTCGATTCATACTTGGAAATAGTTTTATTTGTCACTAGATATTGAGTCAGTAATTGTTTATTAATCTTAAGGGTGTCGGAGCTTTTCCTACGAAGTATCCACGAATCTAGTTCATTTTTCACAAGGTAATAGAAGATTATATTATTTGTATAATTCAGGAATCTCTTCAGGGAATGTATCAGTAGATCTTTCGTTTACATTTACCTTGTCGAGGGAGAATACATTACCTTTTCCAGATAAAACCCACGCATTGGGTCTATTAAATATCCGGTGATATTGAAACGTTTCCACAAGTGAGGGGAATTGGAACCCGAAACAGCAGATAAATAATGCTTGAGAAATGCAAGAACAAATAATATCGAGAAAACGAGGTAGGATGGGGCATACTTATTCGAAAATCTAAAGACTGACCATCTCGAATGCGACACCTGCGTTTAGTTAGTAATTTCTTCGAAAATAGAGAGATCTATTTTAGATAATACGTTACTGATGGAATCGTTTCTGAATCTTGATCTTAGGCTTAACGATAAACAAGCTCTAGCATTACCTATATCCTCAGCAACTCTTTCCGTAATTCCGGGGAAAGTGTAATTCAAGTCATCACTTACTTTGAGTACTATTTCTGGATATATCTCTCTAATCAGATCATAAAAGTATCTCCACCAGTTAGGGGTGAAAAACCGAGGTATATATTCTCCGAATGGGCTCCATTTCTCGCAGATATTGTCTCTCCAAAAGATCCAAGAGATCTTATATTTGTTTAAATCCTTTGATAACTCATCGAAATTAATGAGATGAGATGGAAGAATAGGTTCTTTTTAGACACGTGTATCTGCAAGCCTCGTATTTTCGTACAGAACCTTCTCTCCAGTTAATCCTGTTGGAGATCTTGATGCTACACTGCTGCATAATGAGAATTTCTTTGACCAATAAAGCGTCTCAGATTCTTCTGATTCCCAAAAATAACCAATGTGTGAATCATTTTGATAGAATTGATTCCCAATAGAATCATTCCTCGAGTTTGATCTCTTCTCAATGGATCCCTCCGAATCGACTTGATCCACTCCCGAATTTTTGAGACGGGGTCGAGATCGCCAATCAGCCGATAGCTTAGAGTTTATCAATGTTCTTTCCAAGTAATTTCCATCGCTACCACATGAAGATAGAGACGAATCTCCCGTTTCGCGAGGAGATAAGTTCAACCCCGTCAGTAGTCCTCTTAGATCCGAAATAGAGTCAAGAAATCTATCTGAATGAGTTAGTGGTGGTATCGCAGATTCATCCAGATCAGATGGAGTCGATTCGGTTGTTGCGAGTATATGATCAATAGTTTCCCTTTCCGTTCGTTGCGAGGAATTGGGTAACAACGAATCAGACACTTGGGATTGAATAGATGAAGTGATATTTTTTGTATCTAAGGATCCTATTTCAAGAGATGGGATGACTTCATCACCGGAGCCCGTATACGAATTCTCTAAGATGTCAGAGTAACTACTGCTGTATCCTCCAACCAACGAATCCCTTCTTCTGATTATTGAGATAAAATCCCTTCCGGCACAGTTCAATACGGGTAAATGCGAGTAATCTATAAAGTTTGGTGTATCTACTTCATCGGAAATGGATCCCGAAATACTCCCAATATTCCTATTCGAACCTTTCCCATAATTCAAATTATCCAGAAACAGATCCCAATCCTGCCTTCCCGTAGCGGAATAAGCACCATTCGGGAGTTTTGTTCCAATACATTCGATACAGGATGATTCAACAAGAAATGGATTAACTGCGGGTTTTAGGAAGATTGAGGAGCCTACCGATTCTTCATCCATTAACAATCCGGACTCGATGAAGAAACTATCTTTTCTACCGAAGATTCTCTTGAGAAAGGATATCTTCTCATCGAGGTTGAGTGAACTCAGAAGGAAATCAAGCAGTGGATAATCTATATTGTTCAATTTATAGACAAGATAATCAATCCCATCTGTCGAAGCTTCTTCACTAATATACTTGGGAATAATGATTCGGTAAATAGATGATATATTGGTAAATTCCTTGGGATACTTGTTGTTCCTCCCAGCCGTACTACGAATAGTGATACCAATATTATTTAGTGCTAATATCGACAGATCATAGATTGATCTACCTAA
Organism: Dipteris shenzhenensis; assembly: GCF_047967505.1. NCBI lineage: Eukaryota > Viridiplantae > Streptophyta > Polypodiopsida > Gleicheniales > Dipteridaceae > Dipteris > Dipteris shenzhenensis. The sequence continues at coordinate 6,840 of NW_028239454.1, read as the reverse complement.
GTCGGATCTTATTTCTGCGAATACTCTCTTGGAAGGGGAAAAAGACAAGTCTCTGATTGTATCAAGCCACCTGTGCACATTTGACCGAACATCTGGATATTCATCAATTGGGGAAATAATACATTCATGCAACAAACGCTCTATGTTACCCCTCCATTCCAATAATCTCTATTCAATTGCAATTCTTGTTACACCAGTAGATCCCTCGCCCCCCTCCCGGCTACCCAATTGATAGTTGATTCTGGATAGATATTCACTAGCTAATGTACAGAAATAGTCACGCGAAAAGAGCGTGTATACTGAGTAGAGAGATATTAACCTATTTCGTTCATATACCCTAACTAGAGAGTATGTTGAAGATATGTTACCTCCCTCTCCCGATTCATCTGAAAAAGTAGGATTTTCACTTCCATCAGTTCTTTCTACAGGTACATCGAAAAGGATCTCTAAACGGTTTGAAATAATCTTATCAAGATCGAAGTATGCGCCATTTTGCATCTCTGATTCCTCGTCAAGTATTCCACCAAATGATAGATCTCCTCTCGATAGAAAGGCTTTCCTAGGTTCCTCGCTACTACTACCAATTCTTACCTTACTGGAAATCAAATTCGATTTTTTAACTCTTAAAAGAAATCCAGTCAGTCGGTTTCTTGATTCATTTATTAGTTGTGAATAGGCGTGTAGAATAGAAAATTCCCCCTCATTTCCGTGGGAATCTAACCCCAATAATTGGAAGAACCACTTACGATTCTAGGAAGAATCAATACATTTATTGGAATCATTTTCTGCTATTCCCGCTACAGAAGGGGAGAAAGGATCTCCAACAATAAAGGAGAGTCGAGTGTAAAATGCCGACAATCTCTCTCTACTTTCCATAAATGAGATATTCTTCCGATACCGAAAGACACGGAATTCTTATATCATTCTTCTGCCAAATATGTCTTAATAGGAGTTCCATCGGCGGTGGGACCCATACCTAGTTCATGTATAGATGATTCTGTTGAAAAGCCGTGACTCACCGCCTCTGGAGAATCATCAGTGGATATTGCTCTTTCCTCCGGAGAGTAACTGCCTACAAAGCCATTTCCAGATCTTTTCATTGAATCATATTCTGGATTTCTCTCCTCACTTCAACTAGATAAACAAGTATCTTCGATAGGTATCTCCTTCCCAACCTTCTGATTTCTGGAATCAGACTCATCCCTTGAGTTGCTATGAAAAGCCTCCAATTCTCTAGATGTCTCTATTTGTGAGGAGACATACTTCGAGAAACCACAGGAAATTTCTAGTAATATACTTGGTACCTCAGTGAGTAATTGATTATCCGATAGATAATCAAGTTCGATAAATCTCTTTTCTAAGAGAGATCTCGTTAGATTCAATTCGCGCTCATCCTTATTCCATGGAGAAGGACTTTGGTGACAGGAATGCCACATATAAAAATCGGCGTAATCCCGGAATAGTGTCCAACTCCCCTCGTCAATGGAATTTAACCAATCTCTTATATCGCTATAGGATAGGGATACACCATCACGAGATGACATTGTATTCTTATGGGGTGGAAATAGAGACAAATTGGAGAGACCCTTCCGCTCGGAATAGAACGGTGATTCATCTCCCTGCCGATCTACTGAATCCCTGGATTCGAGTAACATTTTGTCCCAAAAGTCCGATATTACGGGAATGAAGGAATCGCTTCTTAATGTTGCTGTTTGTAGCCAATTAACCCTTTGCTTGTCATGGATTTTCCGGAGAAGTAACGAATCAGAATCATTTTAGTAACAGTCATCCTTACGAAGTATCACATTTATATAGAATTCAAAAAACTCATTTGAATCTTCTAGATTCTTATCCCCCAGTGATTTTTCAATCCTCTCAGTCACATCTCTGGATATATTCTTGATGGGGAGTGGATCCCTCATCAGCCGGACCCTCCATCCATCTGAAACCGAAGGATCCATCGCACTATATATGGGAACTTGCGGTTCTTCCCTCGTCGAAGTTGTGGAAATATTTCCGTTTGAATCCGAATAGTAAGAATTACGTGTCTTTCCCTTTCTATCCTTTTCAGCAGGTGAGCATCTTATTGATAGAGAAAGAGGATAGAAGGATTCAACAGAATTTGTTGCTGGTTTTTTTACTACTCCACCAGTTCTATTAATTAGTTTCGCTAGATCTATAGAACCTCCTTCGATCAAATTTCTCTCACCTGAACGATGCATAGGAATTGGTATTGTTAGTAACATCAGGATTCCCGGAGTCACGCTATTACCCCGCTTCATTGAATCGCGCAGATTCCGTAAAAAGATTGAACTCAGAATTCATAAGTCAAATAATTTGATGGAGGGTTCATAACTGGAGAATAGACCAATTAGAAATTCCCCTAGATCTTGATTTTTCAATGATTCAAATGAGTAGTGGAATCCATCGGTTTCTGCTAACTTCGGAACTTCAGAGAATAAATCTGGACTTCTTACTTTTTCTTCTCCCACTTCTCTTACCTCATGATCTCTCTTCACTTTATCTATATGTGGTAGATACTACCCACCTCTCACATTCCATTATATAGATAATATCGAAAGATTCAAGGCCCAATGGAGTGAGTACTTTCGATGTGGTGATTTGTGGGTGTATTCGTACCTACCTGAAGCTGTCTCGGGAATCTCGAATTGTTGAAGAAACCTATCTATGTCTTATCTATCTCCTCATCAACTTATTTTATTCCGAGTGATAAAGACGAGTTCTCCAACCTGATGGGCGAACGACGGGGATTGAACCCGCGCGTGATGGATCCACAATCCATTGCCTTGATCCACTTGGCTACGTCCGCCCCCTACTTTCCCTATTCAGCTTTCTTAACTGGGAGAGAACAAGATCTACTAGGGTCATTCATTCGATGCGCGTACGTATTATTCGTCTATATATTAATACAAGAAAAAATATGTTAGGTGAAAAATGTATTCTCAATCTATTCCAGTGGGTACGGGACTACAAGCGTTCCGCTAATCAGAATGAGAATATCTTTGATTCCCATTCTCTGTAATCCTAGAAGGGTGTTTCAAAGATTCCCCAGAATCCAAGATTGGAAACTGATAATTGTAAGATTATGGCGAGATATTACTATTATTTCTATTCATTCCATCGGACGAATCTCCATTAAATACCAAACCTTATGCGAGGTTTGGTATTTAGTGATGCTGCACGACCAGACAGGTATTATCCGTTTACAGAAGGAGCTTCAACAGAAGCTAAGTCTAGAGGGAAATTATGAGCGTTACGTTCATGCATAACTTCCATACCTAGGTTAGCACGGTTGATGATATCAGCCCAGGTGTTAATAACACGACCTTGGCTATCAACCACGGATTGGTTGAAGTTAAAACCATTCAAGTTGAATGCCATGGTGCTGATACCCAAGGCAGTAAACCAGATGCCTACTACGGGCCAAGCGGCTAAGAAGAAGTGCAGAGAGCGAGAATTGTTAAAGCTGGCATATTGGAAGATCAAACGGCCAAAATAACCGTGAGCAGCTACGATGTTGTAGGTCTCTTCCTCTTGACCGAACTTGTAACCTGCATTAGCAGACTCATTCTCAGTAGTTTCTCTGATCAAACTAGAAGTTACCAAAGAACCATGCATAGCACTGAATAGAGAGCCGCCGAATACGCCAGCTACACCCAACATGTGGAAGGGATGCATAAGGATGTTGTGCTCAGCCTGGAAAACGATCATGAAGTTGAAAGTACCAGAAATTCCTAGGGGCATACCGTCAGAGAAACTTCCTTGACCGATTGGGTAGATCAGGAACACAGCGGTAGCAGCTGCAACGGGAGCTGAGTACGCAACAGCAATCCAAGGACGCATGCCTAAACGGAAACTAAGTTCCCACTCACGACCCATGTAGCAAGCTACACCAAGTAGGAAGTGAAGAACGATCAGTTCGTAAGGACCACCATTGTATAGCCATTCATCAACGGAAGCTGCTTCCCAGATTGGGTAGAAGTGTAAACCGATAGCTGCAGAAGTAGGAATGATAGCACCGGAGATAATGTTGTTTCCGTATAGCAAAGAACCGGAGACAGGCTCACGAATACCATCGATATCTACAGGGGGAGCTGCGATGAAAGCAATGATGAATACAGAGGTTGCGGTTAATAAGGTGGGAATCATTAAGACACCGAACCATCCGATGTAAAGACGGTTTTCAGTGCTGGTGATCCAGTCGCAGAAGCGACCCCATAGGCTTGCGCTTTCGCGTCTTTCTAAAGTTGCGGTCGTGGTAATTTTTGGTTTTCGAAACGATTGGTGATTACCCAAGCTGATGAGCCTGTTGATCCATAGTATATCACAGAATCCCACCTGTGTCAACTAATCTAATATTGATTGAATATCCGAAGAAACGGGAAGACTTCCCTTTGTTTTCGCACGATACTTCTTCAAACCTTGACTCTCTTTTCAGACGCATTTCCCTTTTATTATCATAAACCACGGGAAAGTCAACGTTAGTTCGGCTCCTCGAGTACATCATGGGAGATGCCAGCTTTGCCTTAGATGTACTACGACTCAATCATCGATTCGAGGTGAGGGACATACAGGATAAATATCTGCTGGCGTTGCCTGACATCCCCCCCCCCCCCCGAGGTGAGTAGTCCGCCCCAGGCGGAGATAGTTGAGAATGGTGGGAGTCGCGGGGATGCGGGCAGTGCCAATCATGTCGATCATGTCGATTGTGTCGATTGTGTCGATCATTCTAGTCATGTCGATCATGTCGATCATGTTGATTGCGTCGATTGCGTCGATCACTTTGGTCATGTCGATCATGTTGATCATGTCGATGATGTTATGGACTTTACGATTCGACACTAGTCTTTCTCTTTTTCATGAGGTACTATACCAGTGACAAAATTTCCCCTATGACTTGGATATTCTTTCTCCCATTATTTAATTTCTGCTTATCCATATGCTTCTGGCGTATCTTGATTCCTAATACCCTGCGCTCCGGAGTAGAAGGTTTCAATCCACCAATAAGAGGTTGTGGATTGAAACGAACCCGGAACTAACGGAAATGGGCAAAAGCCTTATTAGCTTCTGCCACCTTGTGAGTCTCCTCCTTCTTCCGTACAGCACTACCAGAATTTCTGGCAGCATCCATTAATTCATCACTTGATCTTAAAGCCATACTTCGACCTGAACGTTTTCGACACGCGATCAATAACCATCGGATAGCCAAAGCTCTTCCTTCTGCAGGTACTACTTCAACGGGGACTCGATAAGTCGATCCACCTACACGTTTGGATTCTGTTACTATATCGGGAGTTACCCTACGTATTGCTTGTCGCGGGACAGACAGTGGATTCTTATTCGTCTTTTCCTTAATCCGCTTCATAGCCTGATAGAGAATCTGATAAGCCAATGATTTCTTGCCATCTTTAAGAATACGATCAACCAACATGTTTACTAATCGATTACGATAAATCGGATCCGATTCTATATTTTTCTTTTTGTTCGCTACATTGCTCCGGTGTAACATGAGTTTACAGATATGTCGGATTCCGATTCTATCTCGACTGTATCTTAGAATCTTATTTGGGCTTTTTCACTCCATATTGTAGGGTGGATCCGCCGGTTAGTCGAGGATCTCCCCCCAAACTGCACGTGCGACTTTCATCGAATGCAGCTTTCCATATGATTGAATAGAAAGTCTTGAAGTAAGTTCGGGTTACTTCAATGAATCATATTTACTCATTAGGCATTGAGTATCCGTTTCCTCTTCATCATCCCACGAATAGGAGAAGGGAAATCCCGTATTTCATTTATCTCACCAAGAATGTCCGTGGGTTTATTGATCCAATTACCAAATGTTCACAAAACCTCCACTGAATCTCCATAATCGTAGTCCGAACTCGTTCTGAGAGAGAGAAGACATTCGAAGATTTTCCAAATAAATGGGAGTCCGGGTAAGACTCAACTTACTGGAATGCAATACCCTGGACACCGAGTTGTTTCCACCGAATAAGATAATAATCAATCTCCGTAATAGCAGGCTTCGGTCCCCTGGCAACATTCCCACTATCGGGTCGGCTATGCATTTGACATATCAGAACAACCGATACGGAATCATTGCGATGATACAAGTTACGACAATGTTCTGCAACGCACTGGAACGCCCCTTCTTACGATCCTTTACTCCTACAGCATCTAAAGTTCCTCTAACGATATGATATCTTACACCAGGTAGGTCCTTCACCCTCCCGCCTCTCACAAGGACCACGGAATGTTCTTGCAAATTATGGCCAATACCTGGTATGTAAGCCGTTATCTCGAACTTGGAGGTTAATCGAACTCTGGCGGCGACTTTCCGTAGGGCAGAGTTAGGTTTTTTTGGTGTAGTTGTGGAATAGTTGACAGATGAGTCAGTTTCAGTGTCACTCTACAGAACCGTACGTGAGATTCTCACCTCATACGGCTCCTCGTCATTCAATTAATACTAAGAATAGAAGTACGAAATACCTTTCGGTTGTTACCCGATACAAGAGGATTCACAAAATAATTTTGATATTCCATTCTTTCATTTTCAACTCCCTCCTGTGTGTTTGCCTCTACCTCCTCCCTATCCCCCAAATCGATTCGCTAGTCTACTTACTTCAGTGTCATTAATATTCTTAAGAAGTAGTAAGGAGAAGGAGATTCTGTTCCTACTTCAACTTCCCCAGAAGTAAATAGGTATTCACCGTAGTATCTATTTCCTGCTTCGATACTACCGATATAGACTTGGGAGAATTATTCTCTGATGTGGAAGAAATAGAATCTACAAGTGATCTGTGAAAAATCCTTCTACTC